>NW_028320160.1:0-79912 GCF_062004578.1 Staurois parvus
GGATGTTGCCGAAGAAACATGAAATCCATGAAGAGTTCTATTCTGACCGGAATGTTGCAGTTTGCTGTGACCCCAGTGCAGAGGATGGCCGATCGTGGGGGGGGGGGGGGGATTTCCTTCCTTGGGAGATACAGAGGCAGTTTCTGGAGCACACCGGCCTCTGCTCTCTGTGACTCCGGGACTCCTTTCCAGAGGTTTTCACTCTTCCTACCCTGGACTGTAAAGGGGAACTCTGGACCAAGTGAGGAGGAAGCAGAGCCTGCTATGTAATGAGCAGATAGGAGCGCTGGTCCGTGTCGGAGCCCAGAGTGAACATGCCAAACTGCACTCCCCCGAGACGTATGAGTGCGAAAATCCCCCCCCCAAAGAAAAAAAAAATTGAGCACCAATCCGCATACTTACCACCTAAACATAAATCCCCCTCCTCCCAGTACAACCCCCCCCCCCCCTGCTGAAATCCCCTCCCAGCAGAAATCTTTGCGCCCCCAATTTCCCTTCTGAGCACAACCCCCCCCCTTCATGCCAATGCCCCTGTCCCAGCGCAAATTTCCCCCTACTAGAACAAATCTCCCCCCCCCTCCCAAATTTCCCCTTCTAGCACAAATATCCCCACTCATCCCTAATAGTACATATTCCCCCCCCAAAAGAAGAAAATTTCCCTCCTAGCACAAATCCTCTCCCCCCTTCTACCATATGACCTCTTCTAGTGCACACGCCACCAAATTCCCCCCCCCCCGCCTCCCAATACAAATTCCCCCAAAATAACCACTCCCTCCCAAATTTCCCCTCCTATAACAATTAGTACCTCCTGCCCTCCCCCAATTCCCCCCCCCCCCATCTCCTTGCAGTGCCCCCCCCACCTCACATAAGACCACAGTGCCCAGGGCAGTCGCCCCTCCTGCCCACCCCTTGTCCCGGCCCTGCAGGTTGTCCCCAGCGTTAGCCCCGCCCCCGTGGATACAATGTGGGTTCAGCGAATCGTTGACCTGTACAGCCGAACAACAAAATCCCCGAAGCTGCCCCCCCCCCACCACCCCCCCACCCCGGGTAGGAATGAGCGGTCCTATGCACCATGCATAGCGTGTTTTGTAGACGCGTGTCCCCGGGCTGTCTGTGTGCACATCGCATGACATGGCATGCAGCGAGGGACTGCCAGTCCCGGTACTCGGGCCCCGGAGGCGGCCGGCCGCGGAATCTTTCTTGTCAACAACTTTTGTTTCCGACAAACAAGACCCATAAATCTGTAGAGGGACATGCCGAGCGTTGTTGGTGTCGGGCCGGCAGGGAGGACTCGAGCAACTGGCTGGCGATTGAGCACGGCGTGCATGTGGACCCGTGAAACCCTGTAATATCAGGGTTTCATGGGTCCACATGCGGCTCTCAGTCAGCCCTCGGGGGTCATTGTCAGCAGTGATGGGGGGGCGGAAGGAAAAAAACCATCAAAAGCCAAAAACCTGTCATTCAGTCCCACAATATGGCGGCAAATTTTCTGGGTACTTGCGATTTGACCGTTCAAAGTCCCACCCCGTTCGCAGCAATGGAACCATTCACATTGTTGCGGCTCAAGTCGCAGCAGCTTTGGCAGGTTCCTGCAGGACTTTTCTGCCATTTCATTGCGGCTTGCGTCGAAGTCCCAAGCTGCAATGAAATCGAACATCCAAATCCCACTGGTCTGCCATTTTGGAATCTGCGCAGTTTCAAAGCCGCACCGGTGTGCCCCGGGGCCCAGAGAGCTTTTAGTTCCACAAAGCGATGACGACGAATTCTGCAAATCCAGGATCCCGAGATATTGTCTGACACGCCGTCCCCCGCGAGCTCAGCGGGCGATTCTTGTGTCCGACGCGCCGTCCCCCGCGAGCTCAGCGGGCGATTCTTGTGTCCGACGCGCCGTCCCCCGCGAGCTCAGCGGGCGATTCTTGTGTCCGACGCGCCGTCCCCCGCGAGCTCAGCGGGCGATTCTTGTGTCCGACGCGCCGTCCCCCGCGAGCTCAGCGGGCGATTCTTGTGTCCGACGCGCCGTCCCCCGCGAGCTCAGCGGGCGATTCTTGTGTCCGACGCGCCGTCCCCCGCGAGCTCAGCGGGCGATTCTTGTGTCCGACGCGCCGTCCCCCGCGAGCCAGCGGGCGATTCTTGTGTCCGACGCGCCGTCCCCCGCGAGCTCAGCGGGCGATTCTTGTGTCCGACGCGCCGTCCCCCGCGAGCTCAGCGGGCGATTCTTGTGTCCGACGCGCCGTCCCCCGCGAGCTCAGCGGGCGATTCTTGTGTCCGACGCGCCGTCCCCCGCGAGCTCAGCGGGCGATTCTTGTGTCCGACGCGCCGTCCCCCGCGAGCTCAGCGGGCGATTCTTGTGTCCGACGCGCCGTCCCCCGCGAGCTCAGCGGGCGATTCTTGTGTCCGACGCGCCGTCCCCCGCGAGCTCAGCGGGCGATTCTTGTGTCCGACGCGCCGTCCCCCGCGAGCTCAGCGGGCGATTCTTGTGTCCGACGCGCCGTCCCCCGCGAGCTCAGCGGGCGATTCTTGTGTCCGACGCGCCGTCCCCCGCGAGCTCAGCGGGCGATTCTTGTGTCCGACGCGCCGTCCCCCGCGAGCTCAGCGGGCGATTCTTGTGTCCGACGCGCCGTCCCCCGCGAGCTCAGCGGGCGATTCTTGTGTCCGACGCGCCGTCCCCCGCGAGCTCAGCGGGCGATTCTTGTGTCCGACGCGCCGTCCCCCGCGAGCTCAGCGGGCGATTCTTGTGTCCGACGCGCCGTCCCCCGCGAGCTCAGCGGGCGATTCTTGTGTCCGACGCGCCGTCCCCCGCGAGCTCAGCGGGCGATTCTGTGTCCGACGCGCCGTCCCCCGCGAGCTCAGCGGGCGATTCTTGTGTCCGACGCGCCGTCCCCCGCGAGCTCAGCGGGCGATTCTTGTGTCCGACGCGCCGTCCCCCGCGAGCTCAGCGGGCGATTCTTGTGTCCGACGCGCCGTCCCCCGCGAGCTCAGCGGGCGATTCTTGTGTCCGACGCGCCGTCCCCCGCGAGCTCAGCGGGCGATTCTTGTGTCCGACGCGCCGTCCCCCGCGAGCTCAGCGGGCGATTCTTGTGTCCGACGCGCCGTCCCCCGCGAGCTCAGCGGGCGATTCTTGTGTCCGACGCGCCGTCCCCCGCGAGCTCAGCGGGCGATTCTTGTGTCCGACGCGCCGTCCCCCGCGAGCTCAGCGGGCGATTCCTTGTGTCCGACGCGCCGTCCCCCGCGAGCTCAGCGGGCGATTCTTGTGTCCGACGCGCCGTCCCCCGCGAGCTCAGCGGGCGATTCTTGTGTCCGACGCGCCGTCCCCCGCGAGCTCAGCGGGCGATTCTTGTGTCCGACGCGCCGTCCCCCGCGAGCTCAGCGGGCGATTCTTGTGTCCGACGCGCCGTCCCCCGCGAGCTCAGCGGGCGATTCTTGTGTCCGACGCGCCGTCCCCCGCGAGCTCAGCGGGCGATTCTTGTGTCCGACGCGCCGTCCCCCGCGAGCTCAGCGGGCGATTCTTGTGTCCGACGCGCCGTCCCCCGCGAGCTCAGCGGGCGATTCTTGTGTCCGACGCGCCGTCCCCCGCGAGCTCAGCGGGCGATTCTTGTGTCCGACGCGCCGTCCCCCGCGAGCTCAGCGGGCGATTCTTGTGTCCGACGCGCCGTCCCCCGCGAGCTCAGCGGGCGATTCTTGTGTCCGACGCGCCGTCCCCCCCCCCCCGAGCTCAGCGGGCGATTCTTGTGTCCGACGCGCCGTCCCCCCCCCCGAGCTCAGCGGGCGATTCTTGTGTCCGACGCGCCGCCCCCCCCCCCGAGCTCAGCGGGCGATTCTTCTGTCCGACGCGCCGCCCCCCCCCCGAGCTCAGCGGGCGATTCTTGTGTCCGACGCGCCGCTCCGGCCGAACAATACTCGCTGCCATTCTTTTATTTATTTTGGCTGAAACCGAATCCTCGCATCGCCCGCCAACTAATATCACACGGAAGTCGCTGCATCCAGGAAAATAGGCTTTTCCTTCAAAACTCCAAACAAAAAAAACTATTTTAACAAATCGCCTGAAAACCGAAATATAAATATAATTTTGAATATATTGTCCGTAATGTTCCGGAAATCCGGAGGGGGCTGGAATGTTCAGGAACTTGGGAGAGCGAGCGATCCTTCAGACGATTCGCTGCAGAATGATGCCAACAATGGGCTTCTCTGCAGCTCGGATGCGATATCCTGCAAATCTGGTTGGCTGGCCCGGTCCTGTAGGCGGAGCTTAAATTATGAGGGTATTGTCAACAATTTGCAAATGCAACTGGATGCCCTCTGATCTCTCTGCCCCCCTTTTTTTTTTTTTGTGTTTTGTTTGTTTTTGTGTTTTGTTTGTTTGTTTTTTTGTGTTTTGTTTGTTTTTTTGTGTTTTGTTTGTTTTTTTGTGTTTTGTTTGTTTTTTTGTGTTTATGTTTTTTTTTTGTTTTTCTTTTTTTTTCTCTTTTCAAGGATTTCATGAAGACTGCCTAAATGGTATAAATTCTTTGTGAATCAGAACCCCATTTTATGTTTTTTAGAAAATCTACTTTTTTTTTTTTTTTTTTGTAAGATGGGTGTCCCCTCGGGTTTCTGGTTCCTGGGAAATATGGGCAGAAGTTTGATTTTTTTTTTATTTTAACGTTTTGTTACTTTCCGACACGTCCCGCTGATTTGGCTGAACTGGTTGGAATAATGGCTTGGCTGCCATGGCTGAGTGCGTTCAGCAGGTTTCGGGATTCCGGAGGTGCGCTGCAACTTGGGGGGCCCCCGGCACTTCCAGCTCTGAGGTTGGAGTTCTCTGGGGAATGGGAGCTTCTGTAGGTATACAGAGTGCCCTGGAGCTTAGGCCGAGTGGCGGGAACACCTGTGTTTGTTTTTGGGGGGTTTTTGCATATTTTTGATAATTTCTGCTGACCGCACATAGGTCACTTGAGTCGGCGGGCAGCACAGTGGCTCAATGGTTAGCACTTCCACCTGGCAGTACTCGGATCGTTGGTTCAAATCCCAACCACAGCACCGCCTGCCTGGAGTTTGCATGTTCTCCCTGTGCCTGTGTGGGTTTCCTCCGGGGTCCTGTGGTTTCCTCCCACACTCTAAAGACATGCTGGGAGGTTAATTGGCTCCTGTCTAAATTGTCCCTAGTATGTGTATGTATGAATGTGAGTTAGGGACCTTAGATTGTACGCTCCTCGGGGGCGGGGACTGATGGAGTGTACAATATATATGTAAAGTGCTGCGTAAAATTGATGGCGCTATATAAGTACCTGAAATAATAAACACTCCAGAGAAGCTCCAAATCCTCAGTCCTATATTTGTGCGTCTTGTAGAGTGATGTTCCTCCATTGCGCTGGATGTGGGCACAAGGTGCGCGGTTTGCGTCTCGTAGAGTGATGTTCCTCCATTGCTCTGGATGTGGTCACATGAGTGCGCGGTTTGCGTCTTGTAGAGTAATGTTCCTCCATTGCTCTGGATGTGGTCACATGAGTGCGCGGTTTGCGTCTTGTAGAGTAATGTTCCTCCATTGCTCTGGATGTGGTCACATGAGTGCGCGGTTTGCGTCTTGTAGAGTAATGTTCCTCCATTGCTCTGGATGTGGGCACAAGGTGCGCGGTTTGCATCTCGCAGAGTATTGTTCCTCCTTTGTGCTGGATGTGGTCACATGAGTGCGCGGTTTGCGTCTTGTAGAGTGACGTTCCTCCTTTGTGCTGGATGTGGTCACATGAGTGTGCGGTTTGCGTCTTGTAGAGCGATGTTCCTCCATTGTGCTGGATGTGGGCACAAGGTGCGCGGTTTGCGTCTTGTAGAGTGACGTTCCTCCATTGTGCTGGATGTGGGCACAGGGGTGCGCGGTTTGCGTCTCGTAGAGTGACGTTCCTCCATTGCGCTGGATGTGGTCAGACAGGTGTGTGGTTTGTGCGCACACAGCAGGTCGCGCGTCCGTCGTGTTTCGGGAGTTCTGAGCGGCATGTCATTGTTTGCTCGGCATGCTCTGACCTGTCTGGTAAACGGCTCGTCTGCCATCCTAATTCTCCTCCTAATTCCCGGCTTTCAGGACTTTGTGGACTTTCTCCGGCGGCGTTACTCTTCTCTGTGTTTTATACGGCTTAGTCTGTGCAAATATTACTAAACTGACAATTACTCGTCTGTGACGTTCGGCCGACCGCAGGATAGAACACTTGTGAATAATTACTAAAATGTAACCTTTGGTGAATGGCTTCAAAGACCTGAAGATGAACCGAATCTCCAACTCCACTCGGCTACGTGATCTCTGCCAGTGTGTGGGCCGATCTCTGCCAGTGTGTGGGCCGATCTCTGCCAGTGTGTGGGCCGATCTCTGCCAGTGTGTGGGCCGATCTCTGCCAGTGTGTGGGCCGATCTCTGCCAGTGTGGGCCAATAGCAGGTTTTTTTTTCCTCCATCTATTAACCCAAGACTAACCAACTTTCCCTTTTGGAAGATTTTCTCTCTATTCCTGTTCCAGTGACAACCCAGAATTTTTGGGTTCTTCCTCCCTCTCACCCTTTACCGTCCTTCAGACTGAGGGGTCCAGACTGTGGCCATTGGGAGTAAACCATGCCCCATCATTGATATTGGTGGGGGGAATGGTGCCCCATCATTGATATTGGTGGGGGGAATGGTGCCCCATCATTGATATTGGTGGGGGGAATGGTGCCCCATCATTGGTGTCAGTGGCGAGGAATGGTGCCCCATCATTGGTGTCAGTGGCGAGGAATGGTGCCCCATCATTGGTGTCAGTGGCGAGGAATGGTGCCCCATCATTGGTGTCAGTGGCGAGGAATAGTGCCCCATCATTGGTGTCAGTGGCGAGGAATAGTGCCCCATCATTGGTGTCAGTGGCGAGGAGTAGTGCCCCATCATTGGTGTCAGTGGGAGGAATGGTGCCCCATCATTGGTGTCAGTGGCGAGGAATAGTGCCCCATCATTGGTGTCAGTGGGAGGAATAGTGCCCAATCATTGGTGTCAGTGGGAGGAATAGTGCCTCATCATTGGTGTCAGTGGGTGGAATAGTGCCCCATCATTGGTGTCAGTGGGAGGAATAGTGCCCCATCATTGGTGTGAGGAATAGTGTCCCATCATTGGTGTCAGTGGGAGGAATGGTGCCCCATCACTGGTGGCAGGAATGGCGCAACATCACTGGTGGCAGGAATGGCGCAACATCACTGGTGTCAGTGGCAGGAATGGCGCCCCATCACTGGTGTCAGTGGCAGGAATGGCGCCCCATCACTGGTGTCAGTGGCAGGAATGGCGCCCCATCACTGGTGTCAGTGGCAGGAATGGCGCCCCATCACTGGTGTCAGTGGCAGGAATGGCGCCCCATCATTGGTGTTGTATGTTTTCTTCATTTACAACTATTGAACCTTGTGGATGTATCTTAGACCGGCATGAACTTTGCCCATTTTCTTTTGTATTGGTGCAAAAAATACAAATTTTACCTTTTTTTTTTTTTTTTTTTTTTTTTTTTTTTTTAAACAAAAAAACAGCCCCAAACTAAATAATAGGATCTGGCAGCGATTTGGATATTTAGATCTTTTATGGTTTGTTCACCTCTCGCGATGAACGAACCGCTTCCAATTTCCTTTGTTCTGGTCCTAATGGGCATGACGAAGTGTTCCTAACCTCGTCGGGGAAGGGATTCATTACACACCAACCTCCAGTCACGTCCATCTTAAAATCATTTGGATTTGGCGCAGTCGGCAGGATCACAACAGCGGGGGGCTTATCGTCGGACCCCGCGCAATAACAGCCGGATTACACCGCTTTGAGTTTTTTTTTGTTTTTTGGGAGATTGGCGTGAAAACATTTTGATGGCCATTAAAAGAAATCTCTTTAATTTCTGGCGGCTTGATCTTCATCCTTCGGCCTCGCCAAGCCGATCAGCGGCTGTAACTGGACGCTTCCAATAACAGAGCGGGGGTTGTCCGCGTGACCTCGGCGCTGACGGGAGCGAGCGATTTATCCGCCGCTTGTTATTGCAGGACGTCGGGACAACGTCGCACTCTTCTGTGTTAATAAAGAGTGGATTTCCTGATAATCGCACCCATGTGCTTCCCCAAGGTGGTGTTGATTTGTTGGGGCTACAAAGTCCTCTCCTGCTTCGTTCTGGAGGGTCCGAAAAAATCTCATTTCCTTCGGCTTTGCAGAAAGTAAGCCCCGGCGGTCGTGTTATTGCTACAAAGTGCGGTGCGGTTTCCTTATCACCACCGAAAAGTTCTTTTTTTTTGCCCAATAAGGATGAAAAAAGGAAACAAATGTGCCACATTCCATAATCAAAAATGCTGGAATAGGACTTTTGAGGAACATCTTGTGGAGGAGACTCTGCAGAACGGCTGGAAACCTCCACTTTGGGACCCACCAAGGCCAACGGGGGACGCAGCCGCGTCGGGACACCTTGGTGGGTGGGAAGCCAAGCCTCTGATTTGGGTACATACAGTGGTGTATGTAGGTTTGGTGCTGCCCTAGGCAAAACAAAAATCGGGCGCTCCCCATGGAGAAAGAGCCTGACCTTGACCAGCCAAACCTCTGCCCACCCCCCTGAGAGAGCCCCCTTCCCCACGGCGAGAGAGAGAGACACACTCACCTTCACAGCTGTGGACATCCCCGGAACAAGAGTCGGGCTCTCCATACACCATCAAGCAGCCCACAACCTCTCTCGGATCTCACCTGGTCCCCATGCCACATATGCCCCTTCTTCTTGGGGGGTGCTGCTGTCCCCCTGAAAAATGCTTCCCTAGGGAAATGCCTTGTTTGCCTTGTGATAAATGGACCCCTGGGCACATGGTGTATAGAGTATGGCGTGCAGGTCGTTGGCTTTGTTTTTGCTGAAGGAAGCGGTTTTTGTTTGCCTATTTCTGCCGGTTCTATAAAGACTTTCACAAACGGCCAGTTGGTGATCTCTTGTCCCCATTATGCATCCAGATCACATCTATGGACCACATCCATCCAGCTGCTCAATATCCTCTCCAGCCCGTTGCTCTCCAGCCCGTTGCTCTCCAGCCCGTTGCTCTCCAGCCCGTTGCTCTCCAGCCCGTTGCTCTCCAGCCCGTTGCTCTCCAGCCCGTTGCTCTCCAGCCCGTTGCTCTCCAGCCCGTTGCTCTCCAGGTGGCTTAACACCTTCAAGCCAAAGTCCCTGTAATCAGTGTTTTGGGTGCTCTTGCCCATCCTAAAGTCTCCCTGAGCCTCCGAATTGCGGGTCCCCAACGAGGGCATGACAATCCTGAGAGTACACTAAATTGGTCCTCTCCATGCAGACTACCCAAGAACCCCTCCCCTTGCATGGAGGAGAACCCAGTTACGCAAGCTGCCCTTAAGGAGGCCACTGCCCAAACAGCGGGGAAATATTCCTGCCGTCCAGGATGCATCCTCTGCATTTTGCTTTGTTGGGCAGAATTGGGAAATATTAACGGGGGGGATCTTCTCACATGCAAATTAATTTTGGGTGGAACTGGTGTGTGTTCCGGTCAAAGTGACCCATTGCCCAAGAAACATAAAACCCTATTGGCTGGTATATGCAAGTTTTTTTGCACGTCTGCTTTCGCGTATCGGGAACACGGGTGAGGTGTCGTACTTGGAGACTTCCTGTCCTTGTGAGCAAGCCAGGAGTGGTGCAACGCCTCAAGGACAGCCGGTTTTTGGGTGGAGACCAGGATCGTGTCTCTCAATACGGTGGAGAGCAGCCTCTCCTCGTGTCCCCCAAGGTGGTGGAAAGCGGGCCTCTCCTCGTGTCCCCCAAGGTGGTGGAAAGCGGGCCTCTCCTCGTGTCCCCCAAGGTGGTGGAGAGCGGGCCTCGTGTCCCTCAATACGGTGGAGAGCAGCCTCTCCTCGTGCCCCCCAAGGTGGTGGAGAGCGGGCCTCTCCTCGTGTCCCCCAAGGCGGTGGAGAGCGGGCCTCTCCTCGTGTCCCCCAAGGCGGTGGAGAGCGGGCCTCTCCTCGTGTCCCCCAAGGCGGTGGAGAGCGGGCCTCTCCTCGTGTCCCCCAAGGCGGTGGAGAGCGGGCCTCTCCTCGTGTCCCCCAAGGCGGTGGAGAGCGGGCCTCTCCTCGTGTCCCCCAAGGCGGTGGAGAGCGGGCCTCTCCTCGTGTCCCCCAAGGCGGCGAGGAGGAAACCAGAAGTTGGCTTCACAATGAGGCTTGGAGCACAAGTGGAACACAAATCGATGCCTGGGGATCGCATTGCAAGCCACCTGCTCCATTTCCCCTCGCATTTGGCGAGCGGGCGAGTGGAAATTTCAAGCCCTGCTGTATGCAATCAATTTATCAATCATTACAAAATGCTTCAAGAAGCCAAGTGGAGCGTGGCCGACATAATTTTATGTTCTCGCTAGGAGTCTGTCGCTGGGAAGAGAAGGATCAGCCAATGGTGTGTGTGAGAGGAGCGGGAATGCTATTCCTGGCGCCAACATGGCGGGATATATGTGGTAGTACGCTGCCATAGATTGGTGCCAGGAAAGGAAAATTTAAGCATTTGATACAATTGTCCCGTTTTCTTTGGTTATGTTCTAGGAACGATCTGAAGACACACGGGTGGGGGAGGGAAGGGATGCGATGACTCGGTTACTGACCAGCCAATGATAAGCCATGATTGTGCGGAATAGTAAAGAATCGCTTGCGTTCTCCTGTATGACTGCCGTTCATTCCTGACGTCATACCGGGCACTGCTGGGTGAACTCGTTGGTTTTGTGACACCAGCAATCCCTCCAGACTGCATTGCGTGATCATCAGCGGGTCCTTCTCATGTTCTGTGACCTCAGATTGGGCCCCCAGGCTGGAGAGGATTTATGGGGGGAGGGGTGATGGCTCCTATCTTGGGAAAAGGCTCGGCTCGCATTGTGTCGTTTTCCCATTGTGGCCGAGTCTCCGGCATCAGCTGACTCAGTCGACCTCGCGGAACACAAAGGCCATTCACTTTTATAGGAATGGGATCTGTAAACACGTTTCTGGTCCAATGGGCAACAGACTGGATGAGGCCAACGCCGGATTCATCACCACCGATAATGGGCGCTTGTGTGCAATACATTCAGAACATTTCCTGGAAATGTGGAAGATCCGTCCGGATGTATGGAAGGGATTTATCCTACTTTAGATATAGGGAGATACTCTGCTGCACGCGAGATGCCCGCGCTGTAGCCAACCTTTTCTTGGAGATGCGGTGGGATGCCAAGACGGCAAGTGTCAATGCACCGACTGCGGCGTATGGCACTGTTCAAACAAAAAAAAACTTTATTGAAATGTCACACAGTGACATTTCTTTAAATTCTATCGGCCACCAGTGGATTGACGCGCACGGCACTGAAAAAAAGTACATCCTCCTGTGCTTTCTGCGCACAACCACCTCAACGGTGCGAACCGGCCACCTAGGAGACCAGGCACTATGCCTCATCTTGTTTCTCATCCACATGAACATGAAAGAAAAATATATTTTGGCATATTTTAAAAATATTCTTCCCAAATATATTGACATATATTTGAAATGCTACAATTTTGGCCGTATTCTATATTTCTATATATATATATATAGATAGATATGTTTGAAATGCATTTTTTTTTTTTTTTTTTATTACAAAATATTTTAAAAATACTTTTTAAATATACTGTATGTCTTTACAAATACAAATATACATTTTTGGAATGCATTTATAAATATATGTAAAAATATATGTTAAAATAACTTTTTTAATGTTAAAAATCTGAAGAATATATTTAAAAAAAAAAAAAAAAAAAAAAAAAAAAATATATATATATATATATATATATATATATATATATATATATATATATATATATATATAATTATTTTTTTTTTTTTTAATATAGTCTTTAGTTTTTTTTCATATATTTTGTAATAAAAACGCATTCAACATGCAGTATATATGTGTGTGTGTGTGTATGTATATGTATGTATATATATGTGTGTGTGTGTATGTGTGTATATATGTGTGTATATATATATATATATATATATGTATATATGTGTATATATATATATATATATATATATATATATATATATATATATACACACATACATACATGAACACATACTCTGCATGTTGAATGCGTTTTTTTACAAAATATATGAAAAAAACTGAAGACTTAATTTAAAAAAAATAAATTAAATTAAAAAAAAAAAATTATATATATATATATATATATATATATATATATATATATATATTATTTTTTTTACATTTCTTCAGATTTTTAACATTAAAAATGTTATTTTAACATATATTTGTAAATGCATTCCAAAAATGTAGATTTGTATTTGTAAAGACATACAGTCTATTTAAAATGTATTTTAAAATATTTTGTAATAAAAAACAAACGCATTTCAACATATCTAACTATATAGAGATATAGATATAGATAGATAGATAGATAGAGATATATATATATATATATATCTCTATAACTGCAGTGGCACCTCTCTGTTGCGCTCCCGCGGTGGAGGAGTGGCGATCTCGCCTTTTCAGAGGAAAATGACTCATTTTTCCTGGTAACAGAAGTCATTACCTGTAAAATCTCGCGGCCGCCATTGCCCTCACTTCTTCTGAGAAATTTCTGAATATAAAACTGACTTGTAACTCGTTTGTTGGCCAACTTGCGCTTTCACTTTATTGGCTGTTCTAACAATGCCGCATTTTTATACCGCACTCGCTGGTGAAAGCGGCTTTATTCACCCCGGTAAATGTTTCCTCGCCGTTCTACCGGTGATTGCGGAGGAAAGGGAAAGGCGCAGATGGTTGTGGAACGTTTTATGTCCATAGACTGTTATCAGTGAATAGAGGAGAGAAGGTGTTACAAAGTATCTTCTGTGTCTCCTGCTGGTTGCTATGTATTCTATTCTATTCTAGTCTATATCATTAATTATTTTTTTTTATTCACTTTTCTTTTTTTGTTTTCCCCCCCAATATTGTGAATGTGTCGGTGAACCCTGCGAGTACAGGTCGCTGTACAAGTCCTGACCATTTTCTCTGGTCGTTTGGCTCCCATTGACCGCTGTTGTTTGGCTCCTGGCGGTTAATCTTTATTACCGCTCATTAAACCCACCGGCTGCCGTTGGCTTTCAGAATCCAGAAATTCCAATGTTGTGTTTTTTTGTTTTTGTTTTTTTTTCTCTATAATTTAGAAAAAAAAAATTAGGTTGGTTCTGTCGCCATGTCAGGCCGGCTGTGATTTAAAGCAGATGTGATTCCTCGGAATGCGATGTTTATTCCGTATTGTACAGATGGGGAAATCGGCGACTATTTGTTGAGAAATGTTTCTGCAACCTGCAGCATTCTGCACATTCCGGCAAGGCCTGTGATTTTTACATTTCTATGTATTGGAATCTCTCGCACCCGAGGACGGTTTTTATTTCAAATCTTTTGTGTGTCGGGTTGTTTAGCAGATGTGATCCGTGAATGTCAGACAAGGGTGTTGGGGCCCCGAGGGCAAAAATGTTTTTCTTCTTAAACTAGATTGCAGTGGAATTGGATGCAAACGGCGTCTCTGAATTGTATATCTTTAAGTCTCGGTTCACACATATGCAGGTTGCGTTTTGAAGCATTTCTGCATTGCGTTTTGCGTTGTCTGTTTTTTTTTTTTTTTTTAATTTTTCTTGTTACTAGGCAGATTTTAAATGCAAAAACACAATACATGCTTTTGTGCAGCATTACACTCTAATGTCCCCTCCCCCGCAGTCCCATCAGTCTCTGTACAGAGGAGCTTACGCTCTAATGTCCCCTCCCCCACAGTCCCATCAGTCTCTGTACAGAGGAGCTTACGCTCTAATGTCCCCTCCCCCACAGTCCCATCAGTCTCTGTACAGAGGAGCTTACGCTCTAATGTCCCCTCCCTCACAGTCCCATCAGTCTCTGTACCAGAGGAGCTTACACTCTAATGTCTCCCCTCCCCCACAGTCACATCAGTCTCTGCACCAGAGGAGCTTACACTCTAATGTCCCCTCCCCCACAGTCCCATCAGTCTCTGTACCAGAGGAGCTTACGCTCTAATGTCCCCTCCCCCACAGTCCCATCAGTCTCTGTACCAGAGGAGCTTACACTCTAATGCCCCCTCCCCCACAGTCCCATCAGTCTCTGTACCAGAGGAGCTTACGCTCTAATGTCCCCTCCCCCACAGTCCCATCAGTCTCTGTACCAGAGGAGCTTACGCTCTAATGTCCCCTCCCGCAGAGTCCCTTCCTTTCTCCAGCCATGAGGGACCTTGTTCAGGGATTTCCTGACTGTGCTCCTGCGTTGTCACTCGGTCACATGCTTCCCTGGCGCAGACTACAAGCTGCCAATCCCAGTTGCTGTGCGACTCGGCGTGAGTGCGAGTTTATTGCTGAATGTGCCGCTCAGACTGATCCCTTCCCCTGTAATTTAGCCGTGGGACTCCTTGTAAAACGTCTGAGACGATGCGGGGCCGGACCCCGGAGTGGCAAGTTACGAGCTTGTAATGCCTGTTGAAGTTGTCGGAGTCTCCCTCCCTCTCCTGCAGGATTCCTCGCGGTTACAGGAGCCGCGCTCGCCGCTCTGACAGACGTGTTACTAGACGATCTCTATCTGTATTCCTGTCACTTTCATGTGAAGCCGCCGGCTCCTGAGATCCGTCCCGGGTCTTGTCTGGTATTCCAGTCATAACTCGCAGACAGACGGCGGCTTGTTAGACGCAGCAGAAGGTTCAATGGTGGGAAGAGAGATTCCAGGTGTGATAGAGGGCCGGTCCACCGAGGGGGGGATGTCCGATCTAGGGGGAGCATGGAGTGCTTGACTCCTTATGAAGACTGGGGGGGGGGGCATTAGAGTGTAAGCTCCTCTGGTACAGAGACTGATGGGACTGTGGGGGAGGGGACATTAGAGTGTAAGCTCCTCTGGTACAGAGACTGATGGGACTGTGGGGGGAGGGGACATTAGAGCGTAAGCTCCTCCGGTACAGAGACTGATGTGACTGTGGGGGAGGGGACATTAGAGTGTAAGCTCCTCTATACAGAGACTGATGTGACTGTGGGGGAGGGGACATTAGAGTGTAAGCTCCTCTGGTACAGAGACTGATGGGACTGTGGGGGAGGGGACATTACAGTGTAAGCTCCTCTGGTACAGAGACCGATGTGACTGTGGGGGAGGGGACATTACAGTGTAAGCTCCTCTGGTAGAGAGACTGATGGGACTGTGGGGGAGGGGACATTAGAGCGTAAGCTCCTCTGGTACAGAGACTGATGGGACTGTGGGGGAGGGGACATTAGAGCGTAAGCTCCTCTGGTACAGAGACTGATGTGACTGTGGGGGAGGGGACATTAGAGCGTAAGCTCCTCTGGTACAGAGACTGATGGGACTGTGGGGGGAGGGGACATTAGAGTGTAAGCTCCTCTGTACAGAGACTGATGTGACTGTGGGGGAGGGGACATTAGAGTGTAAGCTCCTCTGGTACAGACTGATGGGACTGTGGGGGGAGGGGACATTAGAGTGTAAGCTCCTCTGGTAAAGAGACCGATGTGACTGTGGGGGAGGGGACATTAGAGCGTAAGCTCCTCTGGTACAGAGACTGATGTGACTAACTCAGTGATCTCTGTACAGCGCTGTGGTATATGTCAGCGCTATATATTTAAAATTGAGGGCTAATAACAGATGTATGGGGTGAATGGTCTGCGGGGTGTTGCGGACGTTCCTCCAGTTCTGGGTGAATGGTCTGCAGGGTGTTGCAGACGTTCCTCCAGGTCTGGGTGAATGGTCTGTGGGGTGTTGCGGACGTTCCTCCAGTTCTGGGTGAATGGTCTGCGGGGTGTTGCGGACGTTCCTCCAGGTCTGGGTGAATGGTCTGCGGGGTGTTGCGGACGTTCCTCCAGGTCTGGGTGAATGGTCTGCGGGGTGTTGTGGACGTTCCTCCAGTTCTTGGTAAATGGTCTGCGGGGTGTTGCGGACGTTCCTCCAGTTCTTGGTGAATGGTCTGCGGGGTGTTGCAGACGTTCCTCCAGTTCTTGGTGAATGGTCTGCGGGGTGTTGCGGACGTTCCTCCAGGTCTGGGTGAATGGTCTGCGGGGTGTTGCGGACCTTCCTCCAGTTCTGGGTGAATGGTCTGCGGGGTGTTGCGGACCTTCCTCCAGGTCTGGGTGAATGGTCTGCGGGGTGTTGCGGACGTTCCTCCAGTTCTGGGTGAATGGTCTGCGGGGTGTTGCGGACGTTCCTCCAGGTCTGGGTGAATGGTCTGCGGGGTGTTGCGGACGTTCCTCCAGGTCTGGGTGAATGGTCTGCGGGGTGTTGCGGACCTTCCTCCAGGTCTGAGTGAATGGTCTGCGGGGTGTTGTGGACGTTCCTCCAGTTCTGGGTGAATGGTCTGCGGGGTGTTGCGGACGTTCCTCCAGGTCTGGGTGAATGGTCTGCGGGGTGTTGCGGACCTTCCTCCAGGTCTGGGTGAATGGTCTGCGGGGCGTTGGGGACGTTCCTCCAGGTCTGGGTGAATGGTCTGCGGGGTGTTGTGGACGTTCCTCCAGTTCTGGGTGAATGGTCTGCGGGGTGTTGTGGACATTCCTGGGATGGTTGTGCGGGGAGGTGTGTCATTCGGCACCCACACCCCGGGCTCCCCTCCCAGCACAGCCGGCCATTATTGCTGCTCCTTTCTGCCTTCTACCTGCCCCCCCACTATGTTGTGACACCGTGGCTGTCGCTGTCACCGCCCGTCCTGCTGGCAGCCTCCTTGTGGGTTTACTAGGGCCGGACTCTGCAGGCTGTTAATTATTTTCAGAGGTGATGAATTAATCACGCGATGACGTCATCCCGCCTGACGAGTGATAATGAATCCTTTCTGGCAAATCTGCGATTAGGAAACTGAAACGATATTTCCTTCTGTGTTCTGTAATAATGTTTTCACAACAAACCTGGAATAAAGTTTTTGTAGAATTGGCCGCGTCTGCGAATTTGGTCAGAGAGGGGTGACGATTGAGGAACAACCTCCTCCTATGCTTTGGATTTGGGATGAAAGTGAGACGTGCGCTTACGTTCTGTTTGCAGGCAGGTGGGACGGCGGTAAAAATAAGTAGCTGAGCCGCAGTTTTACCGTTGATCTAGTTCGACCAATAGAAGAAAAAAACCAATTGAAGACCTCCATATACACAATCCTATACCGATCACCGATGATCTGCTACAATTGTCAGGATTGCGGGTCCTGTGTGTTCTCCTATCTTCTCCATCATCGTAAAGCCGCTTACAAGGAGCTCTTAAGTGTCAACGATTAGCTTTCACTGGCCGCATGCTTTGTGTTTCTTCCTTTGTAAGCCTGACCTTTAGAAATGAGTGTTTTCTCAATGTGTCCCGCCAGACATGGAACAGGTTTGGTGACCCTTCCTTCCCTTTGTATCACACGTGTGAGAAGACGGGATTTACTAAAGAGGTGTCGGGTGGAATCCATTATTTATTTCAGGTACTTATATGGCGCCGTCAGTTTACGCAGCGCTTTACGTATATATTACATTCACATCAGTCCCCGCCCCCGAGGAGCGTACAATCTAAGGGCCCTAACCCTCAAGGGGCGAGATCCATGGAGGGGTTGTGCCGGGTGATCGTCTGATGGTGGGGGTGGTTGCTGCTTCATGGGGTTCAGGACTTTTTGAAGACCTTCACAAAACTTTCTGGAGCTCAAGTGGTTAATGCTTTTAAATAAAATAAAAATAAAAAAAAAGCAAACGCCCCTATCCATCCGTGTCTCCATGATTTATTTTGCAAAGAAATTACTTTGAACCCCCCCCCCCCCCCCCCTTGCATTTCTATCTGCCACCACCTTGAGTAAGGGCAGATGATTCATGTAGCGTTTACTTTCTTTTTTTCCTTCTGCCCATAGCTCAGGCATGCAGGCAGAGTGTGTTTTTTTTAGTTGAGAGAGCCCCTCCTCCCATAAAGACACCTGGGATGGATGACATCGTTTTGGCCTAGGCCAGAAACCAGGAAGTAGCTATAGAAATGTGTTTAAAAAATAAATATATATATATTATTATATTTTAGTTTATTTTTTTTAAACCTATAATAATAAACAATATTATAAATAATATAATAATATATATATATATTTATTATTATTATATTTTATTTTTTTTAAACCTATAATAATAAACAATATTATAAATAATATATATATATATATATATATATATATATATATATATATATATATATATTATATTTTATTTTATTTTTTTAAAACCTATAATAATAATAAACAATATTATAAATAATATAATAATAAATATATATATTTATTATTATTATATTTTATTTAATTTTTTTTAAACCTATAATAATAAACAATATTATAAATAATAAATAAATATATATATATATATATATATATATATATATATATATATATATGCGCAGCAGAAGGATTGAACATGGTTCATGTTGATTGAGGTTCTTAGAGTTGATATGACCCTGTGGCTGTTAGATATTCATGTTCAATCCTTCTGCTGCTACCGTTAGTAAATAGATAGGAAGGGAAGTTATATTTGCTTGTTTAATCTTTTTTCATATATTAAAAAAAAAGTTTTTCTTTTTTTTTTAATATATATATCTTAATAAACAAATAATGAATCTATATATATATATATATATATATATATATATATATATATATATATATATATATATATATATATATATATTCTAAATAATAATTAAATAAGATATATATATATATATATATATATATATATATATATATATATATATATATATATATATATATATATATATATATATTCTAAATAATAATTAAATAAGATATATATATATATATATATATATTCTAAATAATAATTAAATAAGATATATATATATATATATAGATTCATTATTTATTGTTTATTAATTTTTTTTAAAACCTATAATTAAACAATATTAAAAATAATATAAATAATTAATATTCTAAATAATTAAATAAGATATTTAAAAATAAAAAACACAAATTTTTTGAACATGAATATCTAACAGCCACAGGGTCAAATCAACTCTTAAGAACCTCAATCATCATGAACCATGTTCAATCCTTCTGCTGCTACCATTAGTAAATAGATAGGAAGGGAAATTATATTTACTTGTTTAATCTTTTTTCATATATTAAAAAAAATATATATATATAGATATATAGATCGTTTTTTTTTTTCCCCTGTGTAACCAGGTAGTAGGCGTTGGCGGTGTGCTGTGCTGCCCTATACTGACATGCTTGTTGATGGAAGGGGCCGATTCTAGGTATTAGAAGGAGTCGCACTGACGTCTCTGGCTTGCTGACTAATCTGTGGGCATGCCGGGGAAGGGTTGCGCTCTCCCCACCTGTCACTCTGAGACACGATTTAGGAATGCCGGGATTTTGCTACATGGGTGCCGACAGGTTTTCACTTGTGAACCAGATATATCGATGACGTCAATCAAGGACATTACATCACGCCAGTTTGGGAGGGTGGGGGGTGCTGTTGCTACACGTCTGTGCCCCAGGATTTGGAAGTTGGGTTGTGGTTACCAGATCCTCCTTCCCCACCATATCTGAGACATAGTCATGGAATTACCGGCAAGAAGCTGAAGGCATTTCATGAGCTTTCTAGAAACCCGATCAGGCCTCTGAGGATAGATTCCCCGCCAGCATCCTGGCACACAGGGGTCACCTCTGCGCTCTTAGAAAACGGTGCCATCGCTCGGTCCTGCCGCGAGGTTTTCTCCGCTCATTCAATTCTCCGTGTTTAGAGAGGTCACTGGATACAATTAGTAGACCATTTAACTGGCAGCTCTGGTCTCCAGTAGATAAATGACTTCCATTGTAAAGGTCATAGCTGGCACTTCTATCCATTCGCCTTGATAATATCGGATTCAGATTGGATTCTTTGTCTCTTGGCTGCTTTGTATTGGCCGGAGCACATGGCATAATTTCCAAAAAATGTAACCACAAATATTTAATAGGTGGCCCATGTGCTAATATGAATGGAGCCAGGCGGACCTCCTATCTCACTGGCTTTGTTCTCCTAAAGTATTGATGATGATTTACCTAGTCTGGTTCCTGGGCCGGTGGCTTCTATACCCCCTGGGGATCCCCGCAGTCTCCTTGGCTTGTAGATGTAACAGAAATGGAAATTGAAGTGTCACACCGCTGCTTAGAGGTCCAACTACAACTTACAAGTCAAGGAGACAATCCAAGGGGTAGCCAACGCATTTTGAGGGTCCGAGAGCACCCACTTCTTCAGGGCTAGAAAAAACATCAATCCAATATCCATCCAATATCCCCTCTTCAGGGTTCTATCTCCAATATTACCCCAAGGAGGGGGTACTGTATTGATGTCGGTTTGATATGGAGATGAAGCCTAGCTCTGATGAAGTGGGTGCTCTTGGACCCTCGAAACGCAATGGTTACTCTTTGGATTGTCCCACTGCCCTTTATTGGAATAAAGTCGTACCCGGACCTTACAGCAGTGGTGTGGAGCTTCAGTTTCCATTTTTGTTAGCTATGCTATGGATTGTTCCACTCATAATGCTTTGCTGGGGTGTATGGTGAGGCATACCCCCCCCCTCCCCCCACTGGTGGTGAAATTTGTGCACTTGATTTCTTGGCACCGAACACAACCAAGTCATCTCACTCTACTTGTGTGTGTCAGACATTCCCTCTTCATAGCCAGGACCTGACATCCAGGTAAACCTTGTTGATGGACAGCAGTTCATGATGGTGGAAGTGTTGGAGGCCTAGGAAGCCCAATGGGGATGAGTTTGGGGTCCTTTACATCAGGGGTCTCCAAACTATGGCCCTCCAGGTTTTGAAGTACTACAAGTCCCATCATGCTTCTGCGAGTCTTGTCTGTGGCTGTCAGTCTTGCAAGGCCTCATGGGACTTGCAGTCCCTCAACACGTGGAGGGCCATAGTCATGTCTGCTTTACATGAATCCCTGCATAGTATGATCTTTTAATACTCTGTAATAACTTTCATGTGCGCAATTTACATTTTAATGACCCCGTTTCCATTGGCTGTTTGCCGTGTCCTGGTGGGGTTGTGTCACCGTTCTGGCTCCCAGCCGATGCCACCATCTTCTACTGAAAGTGACAAATGGCGGCTCGGGCTGTAAATAACCATCTTGTTTTCTTAGTTGGGTTGTTTCCTAATTGGTAGATCTGGCTGTAGGCCAGGAAGTGGGTATGAGTCAAGCGGCGGTGCTGGCATGGTGGCAGCTGGTCCCATTCACGTGTGTGTGGCTTCCTGTTGGCTTTCCTGCCTGCTGGTGGCTCTCTATTTTGCAGCCTTCTGTTGCATGAGCCGCGCTCAACAAAGGCAGCAACCTTCTACATGGTACACTAAACTGTATTGATCTCTTCCCAGAGTCCTCTGCTTCAGAAAGCTTGCAGCTTAATGTGTAGGAAAGGTTCCATAGTCTGTTGTTCTAAGTTCCTGTGAGATTGACAGGGACTCTATTTAAACCCGGTGAAGAAAGGACCCCTTTTAATGATATAAGCAGTGCACTCATCATTCCCCGTAGTAATGCCTCTGCTAGATGCTATTAGCTGCTTCTGTATGGAGGAGGAGAGAAGAAATGCTTTGTCTAGTCATGGGTCAAGTGTTGAGGTCTGTAACTAAAGTGGAACTCAAGCTAAACCTTGGCGTTTGGACCTTGGTTGGGTTTGTACTGCTGTCTGTATTCTCATAGCCGAGATTATCCCTCACCTCCTCAAGAGGCACTTACCTAAACTGAAAATGGGGGGGAAATGTTATGGTTATCACTAGAGTTGGGGGTCAGGGAAGTCAGTCAGGGGTGGGATGTCCCTTCACGCTAGGGAGATTTAAAAGAACTTCTGTTTTGAGAAGACTGGTGACCCAATTAAGCATGTGGTTGAGGGCTTTATCAGGCCAAATGGGACAGCCAACTTGTTTCGAGGGCTCAAAACACCCTTCATCAGGACAAAGAGGATGGCAAACATGTTTCAGGGGCTCAAAACACCCTTCATCAGGACAAAGAGGATGGCAAACATGTTTCAGGGGCTCAAAACGCCCTTGGACAAAGAGGACAGGGCATCATGGTTTGAGGGCTCAAAGCACCCTTCCTCAGGACAAAGAGGACGGCAAACATGTTTCAGGGGCTCCAAATGCCCTTCCTCAAGACAAAGAGGATGGCCAAAACATTTTGAGGGCTCAAAACGCCCTTCCTCAGGACAAAGAGGGCAGCCAACTTGTTTTGAAGGATCAATATGCCGTTCATCAGGACTAAAAAGATGGCCTACATGTTTTAAGGGCTCAAAACGTTCTTCATCAGAACAAAAAAGAGAGAGCCAACATGTTTCGAGGGCTGAAAACTACTTTCATCGGGGAGTTTTGAGCCCTTGAAATTTGTTGTATTGGCTGTCCTCTTTCACTTTTAAAAAGGGAATGGTACCCTCTATAGTTGGGGACTTTTTTATGCAGCAAAACTGTCCAAAGAATACCTTTTATGATATATAATTGAATACAATGTAATATTTTAAGAATCTAAAACCATCCAAAAAATTCACAATACACATCTTGGAAGGAGACCAGATGGTGACACAAAATGCAATAACATTACACATCGCCAAACCCCAACATGAAAAGCACCCCCTTCTTCAGGGGTGTATGCATCCTGGTTCAGGATTTAGTCTGCAATATGAAAAACATGCGCATGACGTCATCGTTGTACATAAAGGATATTCGTATTGCAGAGATGGAGGCCATAGACACTCACCTAGTTTGATGTATCTGTGGGATTATGCATGGTCACCTGAATACAATAAAATCATATGCTAGATGATATATGTCGCCACCACATGGTCCCACCACATGGTCAAACTCCCGAATCCCAAACGTCTATAACCACTGGGGTCCCCGAGATAGAAAACGGGCCCTTTAGGCTCGACACACGTCGGATGTTTCATGCTTTTCATATTGCAGTTTTGTTGATGTGTACTTTTTTTTTTTTTTTTTGTCATCATCTGGTCTCCTTCCAAAATGTGTATTGTGAATTTTGATGGTTTTAGACCACTGAATAACATTTTAATATTGTAATATATATCATAAGTTATTTGGACATTTTTGTACCACCTATAGAAGGTACCATTCTCTTTTTATGTAATATTGGGCTGAATGCAGCCTCAGATTTCCTGGTTCCATTGTCTTTTTGACTTATGGTACTGGACCCACATGGGCAGTGGAGAACTTTCCCTCTAAAATTCGGACTTCACACGCCATCTTCTGTACAGTGGCAGAGGAGGAACCCAAGTGGTGATACATTTTTACAGTTTGGATAAACTGTTTAGATTTAGCCTGAATTCTGTAGAGGAACGCAGTACAAAGACCATCCATATTTGTGTCATTGAAGATTTGTGTGCGTTCTGCCACCTCCTCCGCTCCTCTTGTTCACTCAGTGGAAAGGCGCTAGAATCGGAAGAGGAAGTGTGAATTGTCCCCAACCGACTTCAATTCTCCAACAGGCTGAGGTCACATGCGAAACTCATAGTATTTTGTTGTTTGCAGGATTAATGACAAGAGGAAGATGCCCCCCTCCCCCTCCTTCCCCTAGCTGTGGTGGCGTCTGTCCGAAGGGAGATCTTCTGGAGGTGCAAATTGGGAATTGACTGAATGTCCCAGTGGCCATGGTATTTTGAAAACCATATTCCCCTATTATAGAAGTACACAGTGGAGGCTGATGGTGATGTTTATATATATATATATATATATATATATATATATATATATATATATATATATATAAATTATTTCTTGTTTTTTATTGGCTTTGATAGGGTGTGTCATTGGGCTGCCTTGCTAGATCGTTAAACCGCTCACTGGGGGGGAAATTGGTTGCATACTCAGGAGTGTTTTTGCTGCCTCCATGACCTCCTAATGGGTTCTTTCTGTTGGCTTCTATTGATATTTCGAAGGGTCATTGAACGGCAGGGTAAGTTTCATTGCTCCCTGGAAAGTCACCAGGCCTTCCCATGTCGACAGTCCAAGCTGAGCAAGGTCTCCAAGAGAGGGAAGTGGTGACGGTCAACACGGGTCCCTGACATCGAGGAACGTTTATTGTGCCCTCTGCTGGTTTTTTCATATTCGCGGTTCACATAAAGGGGTCGAGTCAGCGAATGAAAAGTAAAATCCTGAAACTGAGGAAAACACATTTTCAGATATTTCTTCCACTTTAATTGGTCTAATGCCTAATAGAGTTTATATAGTTTTAGGGTAATGCATGGGGAGTCTTTAGACTCAAACCGAGGTATTTAAAGGCTCAATCCTTACTAAAGTGATTTTTTTAGTTATTGATGGATGCTGAAGAGTTAAAGCTGAATTCCAGGGAACAGAAAAACTGTAACTAGGAACACGGGGCCCATCCATATCCTGAAGCATTGCAAAGAAGAGTTGGGTCTTGGCTGCCAGGGACACGAGAGGCAAGTTATGTAAAAGTCCTTTTTCCTGGTAACCTAGGTGTAAATGAGCAATTAACACCTACAGTATGGTGAAGCCCCATGGCAAGGGTCGAATTTTCTGGAGTTCACCATCCAAACCTCCTGACTGTCCCTTTTTATGTCTGAAGGACTGTTGGCGAGTTCCTGATTCTTTATTATGAGGAGCTTTTACCATCCCTGCTGGATTTTTATATTTATAATATACTATGGAGAAAGTTATGGGAGGAAACTGAACACATGAAGATGGGTGTAACGCCCAAAACTCCTATGTGGACAAGAGCTGAGAATTATGGCTGGGAGACCTTGGTGTTGACTTGTAAGATGCTACTGGCTGACTCTGCTCCGCCATGCTCCAGCTATATGTAAAACTGCTTCTGGGTGGCTTTACTCTTTTGGTAACTAGAGCCTTCTAGATGACTCAATCATTCTAGTTGATTAGAGCCTAGGTGTCTTTATTCTTCTAGGTGACTAGAGCCTTCTAGGTGGCTTGATCCTTTTTAGGTGGCTTGATTCTTCTAGGTGACTAGAGCCTAGGTGACTTGATTCTTCTAGGTGACTTGATTCTTCTAGGTGACTTGATTCTTCTAGGTGACCAGAGCCTTTTAGGTGGCTTGATTCTTCTAGGTGACTAGAGCCTAGGTGACTTGATTCTTCTAGGTGACTTGATTCTTCTAGGTGACTTGATTCTTCTAGGTGACTTGATTCTTCTAGGTGACTTGATTCTTCTAGGTGACCAGAGCCTTTTAGGTGGTTTGATTCTTCTAGGTGACCAGAGCCTTTTAGGTGGTTTGATTCTTCTAGGTGACCAGAGCCTTTTAGGTGGCTTGATTCTTCTAGGTGACTTGATTCTTCTAGGTGACTTGATTCTTCTAGGTGACTTGATTCTTCTAGGTGACTTGATTCTTCTAGGTGACTTGATTCTTCTAGGTGACTTGATTCTTCTAGGTGACCAGAGCCTTTTAGGTGGTTTGATTCTTCTAGGTGACCAGAGCCTTTTAGGTGGCTTGATTCTTCTAGGTGACTAGAGCCTAGGTGACTAGAGCCTTCTAGGTGACTTGATTCTTCTAGGTGACTTGATTCTTCTAGGTGACCAGAGCCTTTTAGGTGACTTGATTCTTCTAGGTGACCAGAGCCTTTTAGGTGGTTTGATTCTTCTAGGTGACTAGAGCCTTTTAGGTGGTTTGATTCTTCCAGGTGACTAGAGCCTTTTAGGTGGCTTGATTCTTCCAGGGGACTAGAGCCTAGGTGACTTGAACCTTTTAGGTGTTTTGATTCTTCTAGGTGACTAGAGCCTTCTAGGTGGCGTGATCCTTTTTAGGTGGCCTGATTCTTCTAGGTGGCTTGATTCTTCTAGGTGGCTTGACCCTTTTAGGTGGCTTGATTCTTCCAGGTGAATAGAGCCTTCTAAGTGACTAGTGCCTGCTATGCAGCTTGGGCCTGCTAGGCAGCTAGAGCCTTCTAGATGACTGACAAGAACTCCAGTTTGAGTGGTTCAGTGCTGTCGTAGTCATTGGTGAATATTTAGCTATTACTTCACATACAATCTAGTGTATTTACTTACTGATGACTTTATGAACCCAACTCTTTGAAGGGTCTCCTGTGATTTTACAGGCCCCAGAGTGACCTATGTGAAATGTTACAGGGCGCTCTCTTTAATGCTGACCCTTGATAGAAGCTGGGAGTCTGCTCCGGTCTCTTGCAATTAATAAATCATTCTTCCGTGTCTTGTTCTTCTAGAGTCATGACATTGTTCTTAAAAGCTGGCATGAAATTCCCCCTTTGTGTATTGAAGTCAAGGCGGTGCAGGATTGCAGCACTGCAGAGTGACGAGGGGCGAGCTGCGTTTTACTGTGTCAGCTCCATCTCCAGGCACACATTAGCAGTCAGGTCAGGCAGTCTTGAAGCAGCAGTTGTTGTGTGTATGTGGTGTAGAGGGTGGGGAACGCCCGTGTCGTGCTGGGGCTGAGCTCTCTCCTCTGACACCTTCCACGGAGGGTGGCAGTAGGCGGACTGCAGGTCAATTATTGGCAGAGCTGAGATTCCACACACACGGGGCACATCAATATGTAGAGGAATTGTTTGATAAGGTTTGTTGTGTGGTTTTTGTTTTTTGTTTATTTTTTTAAATCTATTCTATGAAATGTAGTTTGTGGTAAACATAAAGGCAGACCATAAAAGTTGAATTGCTGTTAGGTAGAGTAGCTGTTATAAGACATCAGGATGGCCATAGACAGGATGATGTCTGCCACCAAGGCCTGACGTTGTGCATGGAGCTTAGGTGCTTCCTCTGCGCAGAAATGAACCCAAAATGGCAAACTGGCATGTTGGAAAACCCTACCCTATGGTTGCCTACATACACCGATCCGTCATAACATTATGGCCGCCCACCTAATACTGAGTGAGTCCCACTTTGCTGCTAAAACAGCTCTTACCCATCGGAGCATGGACTTCACTAGACCTCTGAAGATGTGCTGTGGGATCTGGCACCAAACCATCATTAGCAGATCTTTAAGTTGTGTGTTGGGGCCTACATAGATTGACGCGCACACATACCCGGCCATCCACATTCTTCCATTGCTCCGTGGTCCAGGTCTAATGCTCACATGCCCATTGTAGGCGCTTTTGGTGGTGGACACGCGTCAGCATGGGCACTCTGACCGGTCTACACAGTTCCATACACAACAAACTGCAATACTCTGTTTGTTCTGCCACTTTTCTATCAGAAGCAGCATTCACTTTTTCACCAACTGGAGCTCTAGTAGCTCTCCTATTTGATCAGACTACATGGATCAACCTTCGCTGCCCGCCTCCACCCATGAGCCTTCCCTCTCCGCCTCCACCCATGAGCCTTCCCTCTCCGCCTCCACCCATGAGCCTTCCCTCTCCGCCTCCACCCATGAGCCTTCCCTCTCCGCCTCCACCCATGAGCCTTCCCTCTCCGCCTCCACCCATGAGCCTTCCCTCTCCGCCTCCACCCATGAGCCTTCCCTCTCCGCCTCCACCCATGAGCCTTCCCTCTCCGCCTCCACCCATGAGCCTTCCCTCTCCGCCTCCACCCATGAGCCTTCCCTCCCCGCCTCCACCCATGAGCCTTCCCTCCCCGCCTCCACCCATGAGCCTTCCCTCCCCGCCTCCACCCATGAGTCTTGGCCACCCATGCCCCTGTCACCGGTTGGCCCGGTCATCCTTCCTTGGCACACTTTATTTGTCGGTTCAGACCACTGCAGACCGGGAACATCCCACAAGAGCTGCAGTTTTGGAGTTGATTGAGGCATTACAATTTTGGTCCTTGTCAAAGCCCTTCCAATCCTTACACTTGTCCATATTTTTTTTTTTTTTGCTTTTAACACATCAACTTAAGGGACACAATGTTCACTTTCTATCCCACCCATTTTTGGGGTGCCATTGTAACTAAATAATGTTATTCACTTTACCGGTCAGTGGTCAGAATGTTCTGGCTGGTCGGTGTAGACTTCATTGTTCTCATCCTGTGGCTTTACCCCTGCACAGCTTATTCCCGAAGGATGCTTAGATTGGTTGGATTGCCTAAAGATCTCAGGCCATGTGAGAGATGGGTCCCCTAAGGTTGTACTGAGGTCCTTCTGAGGAGCTCTCCTGCTCTCCAGGCAGCCAAAGGCACAGTCACATAATGTGCAGCTTGAGATGGATATAGAGATATACATAGATATTTTATGTTGATTTGAGACAATGGAACTTCCTTTTCTTGCCTCCCCATTGCATAAGCATGTGACGGGGAGCGGAGAATGTTCGATGTCTCATTTCAGTCAAAACAAAGGGCGTTGTCAGACAGTTTAAGAATTATATTTTTTTAGTTTTAATTGATAATTGAAGAGAAGTGATACAGCATTCCTGAGCTGCTTAGTTTACTAATTAAGGTGTGGACACAACTGAACCTACGTGGTTCCAAGCTGAAGAAAGAGAGAACATCTACGTTGTTGCCAGTTATTGGCAGTGGAGCCATTTGTAGAGAAGCAAGAGCGCTACAATGTGTTCAGCTGATGGACTCGAAGCTGCTGCATGCTGCAGCTTGTGCATTTGTTGGGTGAATCTAGAGGTCTCCTATAGGGACTCCTTTTGACTACACTTGGGTTAATGCTCTTGCTATAGGTGTAGGCCCTTTACACCCCTCATGAAGCCTGGCCAATGATGGATGGCATTATCCTATGCTGTGTTATTGCTTGGATGCTCCCAGACATCACTGCTTGGCCTCATCATGGGAGTGAACTCTCGAAGCTCCACACATCTGTGGTCATTGCGGGAGTGAACTCTCCAAGCTCCACACATCTGTGGTCCTCACGGGAGTGAACTCTGGTAGCTCCACACATCTGTGGTCATCACGGGAGTGAACTCTGGTAGCTCCACACATCTGTGGTCATCACGGGAGTGAACTCTGGTAGCTCCACACATCTGTGGTCATCACGGGAGTGAACTCTGGTAGCTCCACACATCTGTGGTCATCACGGGAGTGAACTCTGGTAGCTCCACACATCTGTGGTCATCACGGGAGTGAACTCTGGTAGCTCCACACATCTGTGGTCATCACGGGAGTGAACTCTGGAAGCTCCACACATCTGTGGTCATCACGGGAGTGAACTCTGGAAGCTCCACACATCTGTGGTCATCACGGGAGTGAACTCTGGAAGCTCCACACATCTGTGGTCATCACGGGAGTGAACTCTGGAAGCTCCACACATCTGTGGTCATCACGGGAGTGAACTCTGGAAGCTCCACACATCTGTGGTCATCACGGGAGTGAACTCTGGAAGCTCCACACATCTGTGGTCAGCACGGGAGTGAACTCTGGAAGCTCCACACATCTGTGGTCAGCACGGGAGTGAACTCTGGAAGCTCCACACATCTGTGGTCCACTATCTCCTTCATTGCAGCATCACTGAGCTTCGAACTACTGCGACAAAGGAGAGGGGGTTTGAAAAGGCTGAGAGTGTCTTAGCAAAGACCTAGTAACAAGGCAGGACAGGATGATGCCACCTCTGGGACTGTTTTGGCCAGGCTTCTGGAGCTACATAAATGGCCTCCACCTAATAGCAAAGACATTTATCCAACTTGGCTGAAAGCTGCACAGTTTTTATCTTCAGATGCCCGCTAGCTGCAGAGGCAGTTTCTGGTCAAGGTGAATGAGTCCTTCAAGGTTCCACTGAGTTGTATCAGTGCGGGTCGGTCTAGGCCCCAGAACTGCATTCTTCTCTGGGATAGTTCATGGTTTTGATGGTGGGGTGAGTGCTGACCTCAGCGCTGTCCTTCTGTGGAATGTTTTTTTCCTCCTCTTTGAATTCCCAGACTGATCTGGCGAGTCGCGCGTCTTGCAGAATAGTGCCCATTTCTGTTCACTTTCAGAAAAAAACTGAGCGCAGCAGCGTGGGGGAGGGGGGGGTGGAGGAATCCATATTCATAGGGTAGTTCTCAATGTATGAGCCATTTATATGTGAGCCTGGAAAGTGGTGTAGCCCAGCAAACAGCAGAGTCAGCCAAGACTTGTATTGACGTCCTTGATATGGTCATGCCGTTGGCGTGCTCCGGCCTTCTAATCCTGCGCCCGGTCCTGTGACCGGCAATAACAACGTTTGATAAACCGAAGTTTGCAGCTAAAAAAAGAAGTTTGCGTGATCCGTAAAACCAAAATTCTGGGACAGGATTAAGGACGGGAAGTCCGAGCGGTTTGTGTAAATTCCGGGAGGCAGATGGCCAATGAGCCTGAAGAAAAGAAACGCAACGCGCAGAACTGATTTGTGTAAGTCGTATTTAGTGTTTATCCACGGAAGTCCGTGATCTGTAAACGTGCCAATTGGCACCCGGATTGGACAGACTTAATTGTAAAGCTGCTCTGCTAATTACTAGTCTGTGGTCTATCACAGTCCAGGAATCGGCAACGAGTGACTTTCATGGCTTTTGGATATTTTTGGTGGAATTATTGTTTTTTTTACTATAGTGTAGCGTTTGATTCTCAGCGTCCCCAACCATGATCTGCTGCGCCAATAAGTAGGACTCCACAACCTCTCCAGTCCTTGTGGTCCTAGTGTAGCCGTCCAGTCTCTGCGTTTGTGCTGAACCCTCTCTGGAGTCCTTCTTTAAATCTGAACTGTTCAGGGGACCAAGTACAGCAGTTTTACATACTTGATCCTCCACCCTGCTAGACTGGTCCCTGCAGCCCCTTCTCCCCTGCACTCCAGCAGTCTAAGGTCCTCTGACATCATCAAGACCTATGCAGGTACCATAGCCCTGAACTAGGCAAGAGGACTCAAGGGACAGCCCACTGCCAAAACAGAGGGGAGCTACCACCACTAAATAGATGGGTATATCATTTTACTGGCTTTTTTTTCCTCGCATTTCTTTAGTTTTTTTCCGGTTTTCTGGCCTACAGAGATGTCCTACAGCCCAGGAGTCTTCACGGGAGGAGGGGCTTTCTCAGCTAAGCACACCCTGCTGTCTGAGCTAAGGGCAGATGGATTCCAGGAAGTAAATGCTAAAAGAATCTGCCCTTACTTAAGATGGCCACAGCTAGAAATGTTAGGGGGGGGGGGGGTGTCTCCAAAGTGATTTCACAATAAAATAAAGCATGGATGGTTGGGAGAGTTTGCTCTGAAGATGAAAAACTAATTCAATAGAATTTCCAGGTTGTGGTTCTCAGATACAACGTAGTTCCACTTTGAAGATGATTGGCCCTATAGTTGGGCCTATACATTCGTCGTTTGAAATGTTTCTTGTCCGTTTCTTCAGTTACTTCCTGGTTTCTGTCCTAGGTCAAAACAATGTCATTATGGGAGATGGTTGGATGGGGGGAGTTTGATTTGACTATTAAAAATGAAATAAATTAGTATTTTCAGTTTATGAGGCTCAGATACAGTTGAGTTCCGCTTTAATGTGGAGCTAATTGATGACCACAATTTAAGTGTAACTCAACTGTATCTGAGCACCGCAAACTAAAACTATTAATTCATTTTTAATATTCAAAACTCCACCATCCATCCATCCATCCACCCAGCCATCCATCCACCCATGCCTCCATGCTTTATCCTCCTGAGAAATCATTTTGAAGTGAGTTCTAGCCACAGCCATCTTGAGTAAGGGCAGATGTTTTATGTAGCATTTAATTCCTGGAATCCATCTGTCCTTAGCTCATGCAGGAAGGAGGGTGGGCTATAGATGAGAAAGCCCCTCCTTTCGTGAAGACTGCTGGGACATATGACATGTTAGCCTAGGCCAGAAGCCAAGAAGTAAAGGTAGAAATGTCAAAACGAGTTGAAACCAGTAAATATAATCTACCTTCCCATCTATTGACCAATGGAAGCTGCCGAAGGAATAAAAACAGACCATCTTGTTGAGTGAGAGTGAAGTTCCTCTTTAGGACGGGTCTGTATAGCGAAGTACTCTCTGTATTACATGAGCTGAGTGCCTATACATCATGCAGGTCTCATGTAATGACCACGTTTTGGATCTTCAGCCGGTGAAATAAATTCTCTGCCTTACAACTCTGTCTAGATAACCCGAAGGGTCCACCATCCTTGGGGGGGTCCACCATCCTGGGGGGGGGGGGGTCCACCATCCTTGGGGGGTCCACATGGCAGCCAGCACTTTCCGAAGAGAAGGAATCCATGGCAGCCCATGAACGTCGTCCTTCGTTTCCTTTAGTTGGTCGAAGGGTTGGCTGAACATAAATATCTCTTCCTCTTCATAGACTTCTTCTGTCTCCAGGAGCACAATGGTGGTTCAGCAGATGCCTTGTGATCCGGGGAGCTCCATCCAGCCAACAACAGTCCTCGCTTTCCAAAAACCACACCCCCCCCCAGTGTTTATCCAGAGTCTGCGGATTGTCAGGCTTCTGTTCTTCTACATTCCCTGGAAACAGATTCTGTGAACTCCAAATACGGCTTCTATTGTGTGGGAGTGACATCACCGCCCTCCGGATATAAGATATATTATACAGAGTGACATCACCGCCCTCCAGATATAAGATATATTATACAGAGTGACATCACCGCCCTCCGGATATAAGATATATTATACAGAGTGACATCACCGCCCTCCGAATATAAGATATATTATACAGGAGTGACATCACCGCCCTCCAGATATAAGATATATCATACAGGCGTGACATCACCGCTCTCCGAATATAAGATATATTATACAGAGTGACATCACCGCCCTCCGAATATAAGATATATTATACAGAGTGACATCACCGCTCTCCAGATAGAAGATATATTATACAGAGTGACATCACCGCCCTCCGGATATAAGATATATTATACAGAGTGACATCACCGCCCTCCGGATATAAGATATATTATACAGAGTGACATCACCGCCCTCTGGATATAAGATATATTATACAGGAGTGACATCACCGCCCTCCGGATATAAGATATATTATACAGGAGTGACATCACCGCCCTCCAGATATAAGATATATTATACAGGAGTGACATCACCGCCCTCCAGATATAAGATATATTATACAGGAGTGACATCACCGCCCTCCGGATATAAGATATATTATACAGGAGTGACATCACCGCCCTCCAGATATAAGATATATTATACAGGAGTGACATCACCGCCCTCCAGATATAAGATATATTATACAGGAGTGACATCACCGCTCTCCACATGTTGTACAGTGAGTGACATCATTGCTCTCGGAAGGATATGTTCGTCCTTCGCAGGGGTGAATAGTGTGATCTGGGTTCCATCAGACAACGATGGTGTCGCTCGCAGCGGCTGAGATGGCGGCTCGGCTGTAGAAGGAAGCAAGAAGCGCTCTCCACCTCCCAGAACGCCGATCTGCTTCCTTTTCGCGGCTCATGAATTATTCAGCAGTAATAACCTTCCTGTGTGGAACAAATGATCGATGTATTTAATAAATCGCGGAGGATCCCGTGCAATCCGCAGCAGATGATGTAATAGTGGCGAGGGGCCGCCATTGCTTTGTAAAATATGTCTGCAATTACACAAAGTGTTGTATCAACTGGCTGAGAGAAAACCGTAAAACCTGACAGGGGCTCTAATCCTTCCCCCCTGTACTTAGACACGGCCATACACAGACCAATCTATGTTCCACTCTAATATTTATTTAGTTCAGGTACTTGTATCGTGCTGTCAATTAACACAGCTTTACATATATATAGTACATTCACATCAGGCCCCGCCCCCGAGGAGCGTACAATCTAAGGTCCCGAACTCACATTCATACATACACATACTAGGGCCAATTTAGACAGGAGCCAATCAACCTACCAGCATGTCTTTGGAGTGTGGGAGGAAACCGGAGTACTGGAGGATACCCACGCAGGCACAGGGAGAACATGCAAACTCCAGGCAGGTGGCGCCGTGGTTGGGATTTGAACCAACGACCTGAGTACTGCCAGGCGGAAGCGCTAACCATTCAGCCGCTGTGCTGCCCCATGATTATGGCCATTTTTATTCTTTTGGTCTCTATTGTCCGGGACGAGTTGGTGAGATGGTGGCCACGTGGACTGATCAGGGGTGGTTGTGGTGAAGCCCATAGACATGTATATTTCTTCTTTGCTGAGCGAACGTTTTCACGCGTGGAGCTGCCGACCCTCATTTTTGGGCAACGTTGGCGACTGGCTGGAGGATTCCAGAGCAGATTTGTCCCGGTTGAGGAATCAAACCTCCAGTTGTGTTGCATCTTCAGAAATGAGGGTTGGAGCCATAAAACAACTTTTACAATTTTCTGTAACCTCGGACATTTTTTTTTTTTTCAATGGGGGAGGCGAATCTAAGGTTCCCCTCTCTTGTGTGCCTGGAGATTGTTGGAGGACCCCCGCCTTCCCCCCCCCCCTCCCCCCCTTGGCTCGGCTCCTATGGATCTCCTGAGGCTTTGAAGGTCTAGTCTGAACCTGAAATATTCCAACGTTCCAAGAAGAATACGGTTTGTTTGTCTGAAGTCGGTGATTTTGGATCTTTATAAAGGATTCTCTGCTTTCTAGTCATCTGTGGAATGATTCGGCCTCTCCCAGTTTTTCTTGCAGAGCTGTTTTTGTCCTTCGATCATCTCTCTGCGTACAAAGCGCTCATCATGGGGCGGGGGGGGGGGGGGGATGGGGTGTTGGTGATGGGTATCATAGCTTCCTCTGATCTTTTTATTAGACATTCAATAAATCTCTAACTTGTGTCATACCGCCGGGGGCCCGGGACCCCTCCCAGTCGTAGCATTATTTCAGCTTTTGTAATCCCGGTGTGAAGTCATGTTGGGGGCCACCATGGTGTGATTGAAGGGTGACGGGAAGCATCGCATTGCTGGGCAGGAACCAACTTATTCATCTTCTGTCTGAGGAATGGCCGAGGTGATGAAAGCTGCAACCGAACCCGCGCAGATTCCACTTTTATTACACCGTATGTGTATGTAGTCCGTGGTCTGTGCACCACAAGCCATCCACAGACCTTGGACTGCCAAAGAACTTGGACCCGATCCCAAACTTCACTCCTTATTGGTGGATGTTGGGCCTCAAGCGTCTCTTCTATACGTGTTTGAAGCCTCGACACCTTCACCACTCGCCCTTTTCGGCAAAAGTAAAGTGTTGAGTTTTGTGGTAGCGATGAAATTTAATGGTGATGAGTGTTTTCAGTAGGAGTTTTAATAGTGGATTCTCCAGTCCATTCATATTGTATTAAAGCCCCATTCTGGGCAAAAACATGCCCTCCATCCTGCTCCACCCCCCCAAACCAGGGTCCAGGTCCCTTGCAGGTGCCACTTCTGGTTGTGGGGGACCACTAACCCAGCATTGCAGATGGTCCCTTGCCAGCCAGCTTTTTCATGATCATTTCTCTTCTGGATCCTGAGAGGACCCTGCTGCTGGAGAGCCAATAGGAATGGTTCGTATGATGCAGATAGTGATGTGGACACCTGAAGAAGCACCCTGCCAGAAATTGACAGAAGAGGAGCGAAAGCTTGGACCCATGGTGTCCTATGACCACAGCTTTAGGAATTTGTGGTGCCCCTTTACACAGGTGGTCAGTGTGGTTCCACCTTGGTGATTAATGTAATGCCCCTTAGTTTGTTGGTTCATGTGGCGCCCCTTAGTTGGTTCATGTGATGCCCCTTAGTTTGTTGGTTTGTGTGACGCCCCTTAGACTGTGGTTCACATGGCGCCCCTTAGTTTGTTGGTTCGTGTGGCGCCCCTTAGTATGTTGGTTCGTGTGGCGCCCCTTAGTATGTTGGTTTGTGTGGCGCCCCTTTAGTATGTTGGTTTGTGTGGCGCCCCTTTAGTATGTTGGTTTGTGTGGCGCCCCTTTAGTATGTTGGTTCGTGTGGCGACCCTTAGTATGTTGGTTCGTGTGGCGCCCCTTAGTTTGTTGGTTCGTGTGGTGCCCCTTAGTTTGTTGGTGTGGCACCCCTTAGTTTGGTGGTTTGTGTAGCGCCCCTTAGTTTGGTGGTTTGTGTGGCGCCCCTTAGACTGGTGGTTTGTGTGGCGCCCCTTAGACTGGTGGTTTGTGTGGCGCCCCTTAGACTGGTGGTTGGTGTGGCGCCCCTTAGACTGGTGGTTTGTGTGGCGCCCCTTAGACTGGTGGTTTGTGTGGCGCCCCTTAGACTGGTGGTTTGTGTGGCGCCCCTTAGACTGGTGGTTTGTGTGGCGCCCCTTTTCACTGTTCAAAGATGGGAGAAGGGCTCTCTTATATTGGTGGCCCCTCTATCCACGCTGGTCATTGTATGTGATGCCCCTTAGTTGGTTCATGTGGCGCCCCTTAGTATGTTGGTTCGTGTGGCGCCCCTTAGTATGTTGGTTCGTGTGGCGCCCCTTAGTATGTTGGTTCGTGTGGCGCCCCTTAGTATGTTGGTTCGTGTGGCGCCCCTTAGTATGTTGGTTCGTGTGGCGCCCCTTAGTATGTTGGTTCGTGTGGCGCCCCTTTGTTGTTTTGTGTGGCACCCCTTAGTTTGTTGTTTTGTGTGGCACCCTTAGTTTGTTGGTGTGTGTGGTGCCCCTTAGTTTGTTGGTTTGTGTGGCACCCCTTAGGCTGGTGGTTTGTGTGGCGCCCCTTAGACTGGTGGTTCGTGTGGCGCCCCTTAGACTGGTGGTTCGTGTGGCGCCCCTTTTCACTGGTGAAAGATGGGAGAAGGGCTCTCTTATATTGGTGGCCCCTCTATCCACGCTGGTCATTGTATTCAGACAGCCGTAGCACCCAATAGGATGCTGTCACTGTCCGGCTGATCATTTTCCATCTGATTTTCTGGAGTGCGCCATCTTGTTTCATACGATTTTTGATTTTGTGTAACATCGGGGCAAACTGCCATAAGAGGTGACAGACGTGAGATTGGCGCTCTTCCTCAGACTTCCTTCATTCCCAGAACATGACATCAACCTATCATAATTGCACCAGCTTACACCTTGTCAGCGAAACCCGATGTAAGAGACTTTAATTGCACCCAAATTACTTTCTCTCGCGGTCCCTGCGGCAGAGGCGGTGTCAGGACACCCATCTCCGCAGGCTGCCATTCTTATGAAAGTTGGCGCACACGGCTCGGCGGATTACGGTGATTAGAGGAGTTATAGCTTACATAGGCAAAATAGCATCTGGATCGTGTAATGAGCGATTGTAGGATGGAACGATCGCTTATCAATCCCAATCTGGGCTGCAGGATTGTAGCACTTCTACAGGGGAACAAACCAACTGCTGCCGGCTCTATGGGGGGGGGGGTCTGAGCCCATTGGACTATGAGGACTGTGCAACCCTTGCTTGAAGTGTGTTTCCACTTTTGCAGACAAGTTTTTGAGAAACCCCCCCCCCCCACAAGGTTTGTGTTCCCGTTCACACAGCATGCCTATAATATTTATTATTATTATACAAAAAAAAATATTTTTAGATTTTTCTCAGGAGGAGATGTCATAGTTGACTAAGTAGAACGAGCCTGTCCCAAGTCTGTCCTCAACTCACAATGCCGGAATCCCCACCTTTAACCATTTGTTAGGACCCTGTTCAGATCTAGTTACAAGTGATACTAAAGATCTGCCTGCACAGGACAGACCAGGTTAATGATGACAAACTACTCCGCCCCCTTAAAAACAAAGAACTACCTAGGATTCTTCCTTGCTGGAAAACCCAGAATAGAGCAGAAGCTGCCATTTTGTAAATATTTTTGTTCTGTCAACTCTGGGTGTAGGATTATAACTTTTTTTTTTTTGTTTGTTTTTTAAATAGTTCAACTTTTTGGGTTTTTTTGTTTTTTTTCAGCCAACTAATTATGTAAAGTTGGTGTAATCCCAGATTGCAAAATTGGAAACCCCCTTTATTATACTGCAGTCCATGGTCCTCTGTTGGGTCGATTTTGGTTCTGCCATTTGGGGATCTCCCTGCCCTCCATTATTCTATGAACACTTCTGCAAACCAACCCAAGTGTGTGTGGTGCCTCTAGCTGCGGTCTGTTTTGGTTTTTGTCGTATTTTCAGTGAGTCGGCAAGGAGGTTTGTTCCAGTTTTTTTCGGGGCCGGAAATTAGATGTTAACAGACAATTGATGAAACTTAAAGGGAACCTGTCGTGAAGGAAATACTGGGCTTTGGCTTTGCTGACTTGTTTTGGGAGGCGGTCACTCTGTGAGGGTGACCTCCCCATCCTTGGGTGAAGAATGCCGATCTTCAGCCGGCCGCCATTTTTAGGCACTTACCGTTCGTTGACTCTGTTTGCATGGAAAATGTAGACACGGATAGGTTCTAAGTCTAGGCTTCCAAGAATTACATTTTTAAAGCCCAGCTGAACTTTCAGTTTAAATCCACTAAATTTGGTCCTAGTGAATCGAAAAAAAAAGGCGCGTGAAGTCCTACAGTTCAGGATGTTGCAGAGGACCCTCTCTGTTCGGAAGCAGTGGCCTCTCTAACAACCCCCCCCCCCATGTGATAGTATGGGCAGGTGGCAGGTACTCTTTCTGAAGATATTGGGGGTCCATGTGACTCCCCTATTGTCTCCTCATCCACCAATGGACATGTACTCTTTATGGAGATATTGGGGGTTCATGTGACTCCCCTATTGTCTCCTCATCCACCAATGGACAGGTACTCTTTATGGAGATATTAGGGGTTCATGTGACTCCCCTATTGTCTCCTCATCCACCAATGGACAGGTACTCTTTATGGAGATATTAGGGGTTCATGTGACTCCCCTATTGTCTCCTCATCCACCAATGGACAGGTACTCTTTATGGAGATATTAGGGGTTCATGTGACTCCCCTATTGTCTCCTCATCCACCAATGGACAGGTACTCTTTATGGAGATATTAGGGGTCCATGTGACTCCCCTATTGTCTCCTCATCCACCTATTCAGACATGATCTTCACTAGCTGAGGAATGACAACGGTGATGCACATGATTTCAGAGGTCATTATGTGCAGGAAGGATTAGGGAAGGGATGTTCCCAGAGTTCCTCCTGCTCTCTCTGAGCAAGTTGTTTCCTGCGGTCCCGGGTTCCTTGGAGGAACGGGAGAGCCTGGGAACCACCACCGGTGACGCTGGTGGGGGGGGGGGGGACCACTTTTGATAGCATCTGGGCAGCTCTAGGGCCACCATGATCCTTTTTTCTTCAGCGGAAAGCCTTTTGCCTTTACCAAGCCAACAGTGGCCATTGGACACAAGTAGTAATTAGAGCGCTGATTTTATGAATGGGCCGTGATGGCAGTGATCTCTAGCAGTCATGTTGGATTGCCTTTATGACCCTGGTGCCCAGCCTGCAGCCCTTTGGTGGTTCTCATGGTGGCCTCTGGACAGGTACTCTTTATGGAGATATTGGGGATCCATGTGACTCCCCTATTGTCTCCTCATCCACCAATGGACAGGTACTCTTTATGGCGATATTAGGGGTTCATGTGACTCCCCTATTGTCTCCTCCTCCACCTATTCACACATGATCTTCACTAGCTGAGGAATGACAATGGTGATGCACGTGACTTCAGGGGGTCATTATGTGCAGGGGGGATTGGGGAAGGGATGTTCCCAGAGTTCCTCCTGCTCTCTCTGAGCAAGTTGTTTCCTGAGGTCCCGGGTTCCCTGGAGGAACGGGAGAGCCTGGGAACCACCACTGGTGGTGGGGGGGGGTCCACTTTTGATAACATCTGGTCAGCTCTAGGGCCACCCTGATCCTTCCTTTTTTTTTTTAATCGGAAAGCCTTTTGCCTTCACCAAGCCAAAAGTTGCAACAGCAGCCGAGAGATTTCCTTAACCCTTTGTCTACCAAAGTACATTTTAGACCGCGTGGTAGACAAGTGGTTGAAGGACAGCAGAACACTCGGGGATTCGAGGCCCAGCACTATAGAAAAGGTGGCTGCTTCTTACATCCGAGAACCACTTCCCTGCCTCCAGATTTATTGTGATACTAAAGTCATCCTTTAATTACCACATTCCCCTCCCCAGTAATTTACTTAGCGCGGGTCTGCATACAGAGCAGTCTGGTCGGTGGGTTGCCTGGCAACGCCCTTTAAACCTTCCATGGAAGAATGATGGCCATCAGACAGAACCAGAATAAGCATGGAACGTCTTACGTAGGAGTTCCTGAGAGGCTGTGCATGTAACCTGGATAAACAGCCCCCATCTCCCCTATAGGAACTTTCCCACCGCATACCTCCCCACTGAACTCATGGAAAGAGAAGGACATTGAACAGAGCTGGTTGTGTCACCAACCCCCCCAGAGTCTTGTTTAATTGTTTCCTCCTTCTGCACAATGTTTGATTAGCGGGCAAAAGAACGGGACGTGTGGAATCGTGAATGCATGAAGGATGGACTGCCACCATATAGGAATTAAATAGGTCTTGTCATGGGAGCGGAGTATGGAGTGAGTTGCTGTACACAGATGGATGGGGGGAGGTCTACCAATCCATCAGAAGATTACTCACAGGATGTGTGCTGTAATTATTAGATGGTCTTTATGGCCCTGGTCCCCAACCTGCAGCCGTTTGGCACCTGTAGTCATTGTTGAAAGCAGATTTTATAAATGGGCTGTAATGGCAGTGATCTCTGGTAGTTCCATGTTGGGCTCCCTTTTATTGCCCTGGTGCCCGACCTGCAGTCCTTTGGTGCTTCGCATGTGGGCCTTGGATGCCATTAGTAATTGTATTTGATTTTATAAATGGGCTGTAATGGCAGTGGTCTCTAGTAATTCCATGTTGGACTGCCGTTATGGCCTTGTTGCCCAGCCTGCAGCCCATTGGTGCTTTGCATGCCGACCTCGGACACCACTGGTAATTATAATATAAGTACTGATTTTATAAATGGGCCGTATTGGCAGCGATCTCTAGAAGCTTCTCATGGCAGCCCTTGGACACCAAAAGTAATTAATAGGAGAGTTGATTTTATAAGTGGTCTGTAAAGGCAGTGATCTCCACCAGTTCCATGTTGGACTCCTTTCTGGCCTTGGTGCCCAACCTGCAGCCCTTTGGTGCTACGCATGCAACCCTTGGACACCAAAAGTAATTAATAGGAGAGTTGATTTAATAAATGGGCTGCAGTGGGCGATATCTAGTAGTTCTGTGTTGGACTCCCTTTATTTCCCTGGTGCCAAACCTGCAGCCATTTGGTGCTTCTCATGGTGGCCATTGGACACCAGTAGTAATTAGAGTGCTGATTTTATGAATGGACCATAATGGCAGTGATCTCTAGCAGTCACATGTTGGATTGCCTTTATGACCCTGGTGTCCAGCCTGCAGCCCTTTGGTGCTTCTCATGGTGGCCCCTGGACACCAGTAGTCATTATCGAGAGCATTTATTTTATAAATGGGCTGTGATAGCGGTGATCTCTACCATTTCCATGTCGGGCTTCGTTTTTATTGCCCTGGTTCCAAACCTGCAGCCCTCTGGGGCTTCCCATGTGGCCCTTGGACATCAGTAGTAATTGGTGAGAATGTTCATTTGGCATTCTCCCGTGACCCGTTCCTGCCGCCAGTTGTATCATGTCTATAGTCCGTTTCCTCTAGCAAGTCTTCCATCTATGACCATCTTCTGCAGCATCACATATACTGAATATTACACGTGACCCCTTGGTGTCATGAAGGGCCACAGTTGAGGTCCCTTAGAATTACGGGCTGTAGTGCCAACTGCAGAGCTCAGGGGTGGAATCCTAAGCCGTGTTTTGATGATGGGATTTTGGAGCCGTAATGGAACCATCCTTGACTGGACAACGAAATTGTTTTTAACCTCCTGGAGTAGCCGTTAGACCAAATGTGAGGATTCTGATGAGTCATTTTCTGGGGTTTGGTGGAGGAGGAAGCGCCGCGTTCATCAACGCCCGCCATTGATTTGCAGTTGAGCTGGAAGGAGGAAGTGGTTTCTGCCCGACTTTTCTTCTTTCTTTATAATTATACCGGTTTGTTTTTAAACCATGGCAACCACATTGCGGGACCTTATTTTCCCTTTTTCTGAACCTTCTGCACTGAATTTGGACTTGACCGTGTTTGCAGTTTTTTTTGTCTACGCTAAAGGCTCAGGACAGGAAGAAAAATCAATATTAGATTTGACCAAAATTCTGCTGCTCTGGCTATTTATAATTCGCTTGCTTGGCAATTTCTTTCCAACCTCCAGCTGGACTGGTGTCAGTTTTTTCTTTTGTTCAACTGCTAAAATCTCATGAAAGCTTTGACATTACAATTTTGGTCCTTGTCAAAGTCCCTCCAATCCTTACACTTGTCCATTTTGTCTGTTTTTAAACACATCAGCTTCAGGGATAACATGTTCACTGGCTGCCTAATATATCCCACCCGCTTAAAGATGTCATTGTCACCAGATAATCGATGTTCATCACTTTATATACAGTGAAGGAAATGTGTATTTGCTCCCCGGCTGATGCTGAATGTTCGCCCCTCACACAGAAATGATCGGTCTAACAATGGAATGTTCGCCCCTCACACAGAAATGATCGGTCTAACAATGGAATGTTCGCCCCTCACACAGAAATGATCGGTCTAACAATGGAATGTTCGCCCCTCACACAGAAATGATCGGTCTAACAATGGAATGTCCGCCCCTCACACAGAAATGATCGGTCTAACAATGGAATGTTCGGTGTAACACTGAGAGACAGAATACAACAACAAATTCTGCAGAAATGCGTCTAACAAATGATGACGGATCTGCATGTTCATGAGGGAAAGAAGGATTTGATCCCCTTCACAAAACATGACTTAGTACTTGGTGGCAAATCCCTTGTTGGCAATCACAGAGGTCAGACGTTTCCTGGAGTTGGCCCCCAGGTTCGCACACACCTCAGGAGGGATTTTGGCCCACTCCTCTTGGCAGATCCTCTCCAAGTCATGAAGGTTTGGTGGCTGACGTTTGGCAACTTGAACTTTCAGCTCCCTCCACAGATTTTCAATCGGATGAAGGTGTGGAGACTGGCTAGGCCACTCCGGGACCTCAATGTGCTTCTTCTTGAGCCGCTGCTTTGTTGCCTTGGCCGTGTGTTTTGGGTCATTGTCATGCTGGAACACCCATCCACCACCCATTTTCAATGCCCCGGCTGAGGGGCATTGAAAAGGGGAGAAGGTTCCCACCCAAGATTTGATGGTACATTGCCTCGTCCATCGTCCCTTTGATGGGGTGCAGTTGTCCTGTCCCCTTAGCAGAAAAACACCCCCAAAGCAGAATGTTTCCACCACCATGTTTCACAGTTGGGATGGTGTTCTTGGGGTCATAGGCAGCATTCCTCCTCCTTCCAAACACGGTGAGTTGAGTTGATGCCAAAGAGCTGGATTTTGGTCTCCTCTGACCACAACACTTCCCACCAGTCCTCCTCGGCATCATTCAGATGTTCAGTGGCAGACTACAGACGGGCCTGGACATGGGCTTTCTTGGGCAGAGGGACCGTGCGGGCACTGCAGGATTTCAGTCCTTGTCGGCGTAGTGTGTTACCAATTGTTTTCTTGGTGACTGTGGTCCCAGCTGCCTGGAGATCATTGACAAGATCCTCACGTGTAGTTCTGGGATGATTCCTCACTGTTCTCATGATCGTTGACACTCCACGAGGTGAGATCTTGCATGGTGCACCAGACCTAGGGAGACTGACACTTGTTTTGTGTTTCTTCCATTTGTGAATGATTGCACCAACTGTTGTCACCTTCTCACCAAGCTGCTTGGCCATAGTTTGGTAGCCCAGTCCAGCCTTGTGTAGGTCTACCATCTTGTCCCTGACCTCCTTGGACAGCTCTTTGGTCTTTGCCATGGTGGAGATTTTGGAATCTGATGGTTTGATGGCTCCTGTGGACAGGTGTCTTTTATACAGGTGTAACAATGAGATTAGCAGCACTCCCTTTAAGAGACTGCTTCTAATCTCAGCTTGTTACCTGTATGAGAGACACCTGGGAGCCAGAAATCCTGCTGAATGATAGGGGATCCAATCCTTCTTTCCCTCATGAACATGCAGATCCGTCATCATTTGTTAGACGCATTTCTGCTGAATTTGTTGTTGTATTCTGTCTCTCAGTGTTACACCGAACATTCGATTGTTAGACCGATCATTTCTGTGTGAGGGGCAAACATTCCATTGTTAGACCGATCATTTGTGTGAGGGGTGAACATTCCATTGTTAGACCGATCATTTCTGTGTGAGGGGCGAACATTCCATTGTTAGACCGATCATTTCTGTGTGAGGGGCGAACATTCCATTGTTAGACCGATCATTTCTGTGTGAGGGGCGAACATTCCATTGTTAGACCGATCATTTCTGTGTGTGGGGCGAACATTCCATTGTTAGACCGATCATTTCTGTGTGAGGGGCCAACATTCAGCATCAGGGGAGCAAATACGCATTTCCTTCACTGTACATAAACTCACACTAGACGGGGTGTACTGGCAGGAGGAGATCATTTCCAGCGGCACATCTTCCACTCACATCACCGGGGTGTGTAATGTTGGGTGCGACTGACAACTTGCCAGACACAAATCCTCGTAAATCTCCTCCAATTTATGTATAGACAAACCTTTGTTTTCGCGTTCTTTTCCTTCCTTTGGTGGATTATTTCCATTGTCTGCCTCATCCCAGACCTTTACAGCTTCAAGTGGGAAATAAAGCCCTATTGGGGCGAGACGTCAAAATTCATGATTGCACGTTGAAGGTTTTTTTTTTTTTTTTTTTGTTGCTTATTTGTCATTTTTTACAATTATAGGTAATTTTCTACAATTCTGTTTAATGTTTAACAAAGTGCTTTGCGTGCGCTGCAGAGGGAGTCGAATCTGTCGTCATGTCTGTCGCGGTTTTGCCCGCGGGTTCTCTTTTGTAAACAATTAAAGGCTTTGCGGCGAAGAAGTCTGCTTAGCGTTTTCTCGCCTGCAAGGGATTCTGGGTAATAGAGATTAGAGGGAATACAGCCGGGTGTGAAGGGAGTGAATGGAATTCGGGGCCCGCGTCTTCCAATGTACAGATGGGTGGCTGGGTCCTAGCAGGTTTCAAAATGGCGGACGGGTTCACTCGAAGAGGAAAACGGAAGCAAACGACTCATGTTATATAAAACAAGACTCAGCAGAACTTTTTTTTTTTTTTTCTGTTTTTTGACTTGTGTGGTGATTGATTCATATCCAGTTCAGTCATAGAACAGTCATGAGTCACGTTTCCAAGCAATCGAGGAATTGCTCAAACCGATTTAAAGGGTTCGTTCACCTTTTAGGAACAAAAAAATTGAAAAGGTAACACCTTACACCAAGGGCGAGCAAAATGTGACCCTCCAGAACTACAAGTCCCATCATGCCTCTGGTAGTCATGGTTGTTCTGAGGGTCGCAGTTGCCCGCCGCCGCCTACTTGGCGTCCTTCTGCTGGAACTGGTCTCCAGGCCTTGAATGAGAATGGCAGAGAGTTGGCCGTTGGCTCATGGCAGAGAGTTGGCCGTTGGCTCATGGCAGAGAGTTGGCCGTTGGCTCATGGCAGAGAGTTGGCCGTTGGCTCATGGCAGAGAGTTGGCCGTTGGCTCATGGCAGAGAGTTGGCCGTTGGCTCATGGCCGACCATCACAGGGATAAAAATACGAACCTGGCTGAGTAGGAACTCCTGGATTAGTTCATTGATGATCTGTAACCGCGGCCTGTGATTGGTCGTTGGGCCTGATGACAATAGATTGCGCTGAGCCAGGTTTTTCTTGGCCGTCACAGGATCCTCAGTGGGAATTTTCTAGTTTAAGCAAAACAGCAGCTGTCTGGGATGGAAGGAGAAGTTCCAGACCGCGCTCCATATACAGAATGTTTCCTCCGCATACTTCACGGGTCGCATCACCAGACGGATGAAGTGGAGACGTCGCCCCTCTCCTTCCTCCGAAACTCTCCCATATGGCAACGAGCTGGCCGGGAATTTTTATTTTCTGGTAGATGTAGTCCCCATTTGTCATCAGAGGGTCTTTATTGGTCCGTACCTGCCCAGGCGGTCCAGGGGTCCATTTCTTCTAGTGCACCGTCAATGTCAAGCATAGCTGTTCATCTTCTGTGGGTCTCCTATAGGAACTTTGTGGGGGGGGGGGGGGGGGTTTACAGCAATGGTGGTCAACGTGAAACTTAGAGGGCCTGGAGTGCAGCCCCCGACACCTACAGTGGGCCGAACAATAGCAGTGCATGTTCACACCGCAATGCTCCAAGATTTTGGTTCTGCTGCATTATTTGCTGTGTATGACAGTGCACACTGAAGAAGCTGGAGTACAATGAGCCCCGATTGGTGACAATGGATGCCAAAATAGCCCCCAGCATTGGTGTCAGTAGAAGCAATAATAATCCCCAGCACATGGTGTCAGTGGATATAAAAGCCCCCAGCACATGGTGTCAGTGGATGTAATAATAGCCCCCAGCACTTGGTGTCAGTAGACGCAGTAACAACCCCCATCACTGGTGTCAGTAGACGTAGTAACAACCCCCATCACTGGTGTCAGTAGACGCAGTAACAACCCCCATCACTGGTGTCGGTGGACGCAGTAACAACCCCCATCACTGGTGTCGGTGGACGCAGTAACAACCCCCATCACTGGTGTCGGTGGACGCAGTAACAACCCCCATCACTGGTGTCGGTGGACGCAGTAACAACCCCCATCACTGGTGTCGGTGGACGCAGTATCAACCCCCATCACTGGTGTCGGTGGACGCAGTATCAACCCCCATCACTGGTGTCGGTGGACGCAGTATCAACCCCCATCACTGGTGTCGGTGGACGCAGTATCAACCCCCATCACTGGTGTCGGTGGACGCAGTATCAACCCCCATCACTGGTGTCGGTGGACGCAGTAACAACCCCCATCACTGGTGTCGGTGGACGCAGTAACAACCCCCATCACTGGTGTCGGTGGACGCAGTAACAACCCCCATCACTGGTGTCGGTGGACGCAGTAACAACCCCCATCACTGGTGTCGGTGGACGCAGTAACAACCCCCGTCACTGGTGTCGGTGGACGCAGTAACAACCCCCGTCACTGGTGTCGGTGGACGCAGTAACAACCCCCGTCACTGGTGTCGGTGGACGCAGTAACAACCCCCGTCACTGGTGTCGGTGGACGCAGTAACAACCCCCGTCACTGGTGTCGGTGGACGCAGTAACAACCCCCGTCACTGGTGTCGGTGGACGCAGTAACAACCCCCGTCACTGGTGTCGGTGGACGCAGTAACAACCCCCGTCACTGGTGTCGGTGGACGCAGTAACAACCCCCGTCACTGGTGTCGGTGGACGCAGTAACAACCCCCGTCACTGGTGTCGGTGGACGCAGTAACAACCCCCGTCACTGGTGTCGGTGGACGCAGTAACAACCCCCGTCACTGGTGTCGGTGGACGCAGTAACAACCCCCGTCACTGGTGTCGGTGGACGCAGTAACAACCCCCGTCACTGGTGTCGGTGGACGCAGTAACAACCCCCGTCACTGGTGTCGGTGGACGCAGTAACAACCCCCGTCACTGGTGTCGGTGGACGCAGTAACAACCCCCGTCACTGGTGTCGGTGGACGCAGTAACAACCCCCGTCACTGGTGTCGGTGGACGCAGTAACAACCCCCGTCACTGGTGTCGGTGGACGCAGTAACAACCCCCGTCACTGGTGTCGGTGGACGCAGTAACAACCCCCGTCACTGGTGTCGGTGGACGCAGTAACAACCCCCGTCACTGGTGTCGGTGGACGCAGTAACAACCCCCGTCACTGGTGTCGGTAGACGCAGTAACAACCCCCGTCACTGGTGTCGGTAGACGCAGTAACAACCCCCGTCACTGGTGTCGGTAGACGCAGGAACAACCCCCGTCACTGGTGTCGGTAGACGCAGGAACAACCCCCGTCACTGGTGTCGGTAGACGCAGGAACAACCCCCATCACTGGTGTCGGTAGACGCTATAATAGTCCCCAGCACCTGGTGCTCAGTGGATGCGATAACAACCCCCAGCAATGGTATCAGTACTATTACACCCCCCCTCCCCTTTCCGTCTGCGATGGTGCTCATTTGGGGTTAACACTATCCAAAAGCATAATAGTGGGTCATTTGCCATCCACCCAAAGGTGACCCCCCCCCCCCCCCTTGTTTGCCGGGGACATTACAGCTAAACTCCAGGCAGATATTAAAGACCTGCCAATGAGTAAAATGGGGGGGGGGGGAGACCTTACCTGTGTTGCTAAACTTCAGCAGACAGGCTGGCAGGGCTGTGCAAATCTCAGAGCTGGATGGACAAACACAAATCCTTTGGCAGACAAGACTACTCGCATGTCTGTTCCATTTGTGTATTCAGTTGTTTGCTTGGTGTACCTGAGCTCCTTGGGGGCAAATACCAATGGACTCTCTATATAGAATGTATATGTGTGAGTGTTCTCCAGAAGTGTATAAATACATTTTTGGTTTTTGGTGCGCAGGGTTTTGGTGCGCAGGGTTTTCGTACGCACTGATTCCCTGAACCACCAACAAAGGGTTGCCAGCCATTGTGTTGCATTATCAGTGCAGATCCCTTGTTGCCTTCTGTGGCGTTGTGGCGATGGAGTGGTTAATGTTGCATGCTGGGTTCTTGGTCTGAACGAACGATGATTGCACAGGTTGTTCGTTCTGCCAGTCTGGCGCTGTCAGGTCAGGTGCTCTCGCTGAGCGATGATTTAAGGCCGGGCGGGGTGGGGGGGGGGGGTTTCTGTTTTATCAGTTTAATGCTTCCTCTGGAGCTCCGCCAACAAATGCAGCTTGGATTAAAATTCAGCATCTGGCTGCTCAGTACTCAGACGGCCTGTAATTACAGGACTCTCGAGGACTGTGCGTGACTGAGCGAACGTTTATGGGACCGGTTCCCACAGAGCTGCCATTACCAGCACTGCTGACCCAACAGATTGGTGACACCGGGAGTGGAATGGTCGCTCTACAACAAAGCGTGTTCTTCGTAATAACTCGATGTTCCGGGCTGAGACCTTTCCTTCATCAGACTGTTGTGTTTCAAGGAGACATTTTGTTTCTATACGGGCACTTCAAGGACCAGTCCTGTTGAAGGGGCTGTTTGCCCTTTTTTGCAATGTTCACCCACTGACCCTTTTTTTTGGGGGGGGGGGGGGTTGTTTTGGTTTTGTTTTGTAACTCCTTTTATTTATACATTTTTGTAGAGTAGCCAAAAAACATACAATAAAAAGTACACAGAAGCTACATGGCAAATGGTGATAAAGGGGTCAAACATAACCGATAATCAGGTAAACCAACAGCATCATGGTAGAGACCGAGATAGGCAACAACAGAATGAAATCGGGTGCAAAGAGTCCTTCTTTGGATGGAAGGACCTGGAACTTTGGGGACCACCGCCATACCCAGCCTCCAACCTAAGAGGGAACGGCACAACCCTGAGAAACCAGTTTAGTCACATGATGGCTCCTCGCATTTCTTGCAGCTGCCAGTGGCGAGATCCCCCACCAAACGATGGTTCCTCCTCCTCCAGAGGAGGGAATATGGAGTCCAGTTGACATCCTTGTTATGAACCAATATAACCGAAGTCTTGTTTGTGGATTGGCGTCAATGTGCCACGGTATCAGATTTGTGATTTCTCCTATAGCAGATGACTTCTTGCGAGACTGATTAGCAATGATAATACATTGGACGTGCTGGATGACATCGGGACTAAAATCCCAGCAAGGATTGGTGTTCTTGGCACATTTTCCTATAGAAATCCTTCCCATACATCAACCTATAAATGACCTCTTAATATAGAGCTTCTGTCTTCCTGTTTGTGTGATCAATGGACTTAATTCTGCTAAAATGACCAGTATACCTTCCTTCGTGAATAACCTATCGACCGCTGTTCACCCGCTTCCCTTTAATGACCTCCAACATGGAGGGTGTCCTGGAAGTGGCGTTGAGGAAATGAATGACGTGAAACATGGGAACAAAGTTACATGGGTCTGGTTTTTGGAGGGTTGATCGGTTTCGTTTTTCGTCCGACATTAATTCTATGAATGAATTCCACCGGAGCTTTTATTGCCTAAGGTCCACCAGCCTCCTCCCTGCTCTGCTATGTTGTGTGTCGTCCCGAAATATTTCAGATTTTTAACTGAAATGAAATCACAAGACGGAGTTGTTAGACCAGCCGTGTAAAGCCAGTTCAATATTTTATGGTCTTCCCCACAAGTCTGTTGTAGAACTTCCTAAGAGGATTTACCACCTGGGATGTTTTCGTATGCTTGCGTTGGGTTCCTCCAGTTACTCCAGGCAGTGCCGTGGTTGGGATTTGACCCACCAACCCTGGTGCTCCTTAAAAGACAAAACCTACTGGCCAGCAAGGGCCCATAGACTATCATAGATACATTTTGCTACAAATAAAAATGTTTCCCAGTTTGCCATCCTCATCCCCATCCTCCCCATTCCAGCAGCTCACAAACAATCTCCTTTAGCCAACGAGAAATTCTACAGTTGTGCAAAATAATACAAAATGTTCAAAAAAGAGAAAAACTAATCTGCATTTGATGTTGAAAAAAGCTTTGTTTGAATTTTCCAAAACGGTGACCATCCAACGTTTGCCACCATCATTGCTGATCAAGTACCTCCCCATGCATAATTGTTGCACAGCCCTGCCTCTGACCAATGGGATTTCAAAGGCTTTGGGGTCAATCAACTTTGATTGACGATTGTAGAGGAACATGAGGTAATGCATCTGATGGAGACGCGTTGCATTTTACATAAAATATGTTGCAGCTTGTGTAGTTAGGGGCAGAAACTATTCTGTTGACTAGGGGGTCTCAAGGAACCCCTAGCCAACTCTGGAGGAACCCTGGTTGATAATGGCTGCTCTATAGTAATTCGTCAGGTAAATTACAGATTCCAAGCGAAAGCAATATGTCTTCATTGAGTTCCTGATGGAGGAGGTAGAGGCTCTCTGACTTCCTCAGAATGTCTATGGAAATGACCCTCTTGCCACGTGTCCCCAATGATAAGTCATTGCTCTTGTTGTCCTCTCCGTAAACATGCTGTAGCTGTCAGCCTGCATCGCTCCTTCATCAACCGCTCAATGACGGCACATTGCATCTGCTCGGAATCCATTATTTCCCTGCAATGAAAGAGAAGAGGAAGAGTTACTGCAGAAGAAGAGTTGGGTCGTTCAAATTTCACATGTTGGTAGAATAACTCTTCTACTATAGTAACTCTTCCTCCTCTTTTTCATTTCAGGTGAATAATGGATATCAAGCTGAAGCGATGTGCCGTCATTGAGTTGTTGATGGATGAATGCAGGCCTTTCCGACAGCCCCCCCCCCCGAAGGCTACAGAATGTTTACGGAGAGGACACCAAAAGCAGTGCCTTGTCTTTGGTGACTCTTGGCAATGAGGTCATCTCCATAGACATTCTGTAGCTTTCTGTGGATGTCGAACACCCCGCACCGCACCCCACCTTCATCAACAACTCCATGGCTACACATTGCTTCTGCTTGGAATCCATTATTTCCCTGCAATGAAAGAGATGAGGAAGAGTTACTGCAGAAGAAGTTGGGTCATTCAAATGTCACGTTTGTAGAATAACTCTTCTACTATAGTAACTCTTCCTCCTCTTTTTCATTGCAGGTAAATAATGGATATCAAGCAGAAGCGATGTGCCATCATTGAGTTGTTGATGGACGGATGCAGGCTTTCCGACAGCCCTACGGAAGGCTGCAGAATGTTTACGGAGAGGACACCAAGAGCAGTGCCTTGTCATTGGTGATTCTTGGCAATGAGGTCATCTCCATAGACGTTCTGTAGCTTTCTGTGGAAGTCAGACAGCCTCCACCCCTCCATCAGGAACTCAGTGAAGACATATTGCTTTAGCTTGGAATCCGTTGTTTACCTGACAAATTACTATAGAGCTGCCATTCTCAACCAGGGTTCCTCTAGAGTTTGCTAGGGGTTCCTTGACCCCCCCGCCCCCCAGTCAACAGAATAGTTTCTGCCCCGAAGAAAACTATTCTGTAGCCTTCTGTGGATGTCGAACACCCCGTACCGCACCCCACCTTCATCAACAACTCCATGACTACACATTGCTTCTGCTTGGAACCCATTATTTTCCTGCAATGAAAGAGATGAGGAAGAGTTACTGCAGAAGAAGTTGGGTCGTTCAACTTTCACATGTTGGTAGAATAACTCTTCTACTATAGTAACTCTTCCTCCTCTTTTTCATTGCAGGTGAATAATGGATATCAAGCCGAAGCGATGTGCCGTCATTGAGTTGTTGGACGGATACAGGCCTTCTGACAGCCCTACGGAAGGCTACAGAATGTTTATGGAGAGGACACCAAGAGCAGTACCTTGTCTTTGGTGACTCTTGGCAATGAGGTCATCTCCATAGACGTTCTGTAGCTTTCTGTGGAAGTCAGGCAGCCTCCACACCTCCATCAGGAACTCAATGAAGACATATTGTTTTCGCTTGGAATCTGTTATTTACCTGACGAATTACTATAGAGCTGCCATTCTCAACCAGGGTTCCTCCAGAGTTTGCTAGGGGTTCCTTGAGACCCCCCCTAGTCAACAGAATAGTTTCTGCCCCTAAGAAAACTGCATTTTGTAGCCTTCTGTTGATGTCGAACACCCCGTACCGCACCCCACCTTCATCAACAACTCCATGACTACACATTGCTTCTGCTTGGAACCCATTATTTTCCTGCAATGAAAGAGATGAGGAAGAGTTACTGCAGAAGAAGTTGGGTCGTTCAACTTTCACATGTTGGTAGAATAACTCTTCTACTATAGTAACTCTTCCTCCTCTTTTTCATTGCAGGTGAATAATGGATATCAAGCCGAAGCGATGTGCCGTCATTGAGTTGTTGGACGGATACAGGCCTTCTGACAGCCCTACGGAAGGCTACAGAATGTTTACGGAGAGGACACCAAGAGCAGTACCTTGTCTTTGGTGACTCTTGGCAATGAGGTCATCTCCATAGACGTTCTGTAGCTTTCTGTGGAAGTCAGGCAGCCTCCACACCTCCATCAGGAACTCAATGAAGACATATTGTTTTCGCTTGGAATCTGTTATTTACCTGACGAATTACTACAGAGCTGCCATTCTCACCCAGGGTTCCTCCAGAGTTTGCTAGGGGTTCCTTGAGACCCCCCCTAGTCAACAGAATAGTTTCTGCCCCTAAGAAAACTGCATTTTGTAGCCTTCTGTTGATGTCTAACAACCCGTACCGCACCCCAACTCCATCAACTCCATGACGGCACATTGCTTCTGCTTTCTCTGCAATTTAAAAGAAGATGAAGAGTTACTATAGGAGAAGAGTTATTCCACCAACATGTGAAATGTGAACGATGATAAAAGTTATGCCCACTTTTGGTACAATCCTCGTATATATTTTTACCAATTAAGGACTTTTTGAGGACTCTATGCTGTGCTCTGCTTCATTTTACTGATTTCATTTTTGCTCATTCCAGTGCTCTGTGTAATCCGCGTCGGTGGCTTGATTGGGCTTTAGTCATAAGAAGGCGAGAAAGCTACCTGTCCCGCATACCTGAGCTGCTTCTCATCCCCCATTGCATAGTTTGGCTCTGACATTCCACGCTGTGGGTCTGTCCCTGCGGGGCTCGGCGTACAACCTCAGGAGCGGTACAATCTGACACTGTGAATCAGACTTAGTCAGCGCTCCACCTGTACACCTGTTGTTGGTCCTGTGCGGGAGAGGCGGCTCACCTGTCAATAATACTTTCAGATCGATTTGGCTCTTCACTTTTATGACGTTTCCCCCCCGGAGGCCATTATCGCCGGGGCCACGTTCACACAAAATAATCCGGGACTTTCAGATTTGTTTTTTTTTTTCTTGATAGTTTCACTTTACAAGAAAAAATAAAATCTCCAGTAGGTTGTCTACAGCCCTTACTTGAAGAGGACCTGTCATTGTCTAGCTGGATAGACAGATAAATAGAAGATAGATTTTATTTTATCTGTACTTACCACCAGGGGTGTATTTAGGGTCCGTGCTGCCCTAGGCAACACACAAATCTGCTTCCCCTATGCAGCAACCCTGACATCGACCAACAACCCCCTGCCCCACGAAGAGAGCATGACATTGACCAACAGCACCCCTGTGCCCCCAATGGTGTATTTAGGTTGCCCTAGGCAACACACAATTCTGCTCCCCCCATGCAGAGACCCTGACATCGACCAACAACCCCCTCCCCCATGAAGAGAGTCTGACATTGTCCAACAACACCTTAGCCGCCCCCCTCCCACCCGAGAGAGCCTTCCACTACCACCGCCCCCCATACAATGGCGACCCCCCCCACCCCATTGAGAGAGAAGACTCACCTTCACAGCTCCGGACATCCCCAGGAGTTGGGCTCCGCATACACCATCAAGCAGCCCGCAGCCTCTCTCAGATCCCACCTGGTACCCATGCTGCATGTCTCTTCTTCTATTCCTTTGTTTAGGGGGGCGACGCTGACCCCCCTGAAAAATGTCGCTGCCCCCCTGAAAGATGCCGCCCTAGGCAAATGCCTTGTTTGCCTTGTGGTAAATACTCCCCTGCTTACCGCCGAGGGTGGCGAGCGGTCGGTGCCCATGCTCCCGGTGCAGCAATCTCCCGTTCTGCAGTGATTCTAGGACTGATCAGAATGATGCCCTGTGCCAGCCCTGACCAATCATAATCGCTCTGGTCTGTCCCGGAAGCGCTGCAGAAAAAAGAGCAAAGATTTCAGATCCCCCGGACCACTGCGTGCGCACTGACATCTCATCACCCACGGAGGTAAGTACATCAGAGAGGGGGGTGGGGAAGGGTGAATGGTGTTTAAAGTTTATCTTTTCATTTTTTTCTGAAAAGATGAACTTTACCCTTTAAGTCGTTGCTTGCCTAGTAATGTGTCTATTACTTCCAGGTCATTATTACCTCTTGCCTGGCAATGCCTTCATCAGCTTTTCTCTCCAGAAAGATGGTGCCATCTTTATTTTAGGCATCATCCAGGGTCACCATCTACTTCCTAGAATGAGATGGTGGCTCAGAGATGACAAAGTCCTGAAAATACTGGTGCCTGTGCCGTTTCTGGCTGTGTTCACAAATGTCTTGACACAGATCAGCCCCTGCTTGTAGCCTCTCACCTTGTGACTTGCTACGAAGTTACAATGTACAGTCTGAAGGGAGAGGAGACTGAGGAACTTTTTCCTACTGTCTGCAGCAGACTAATGGCATTATCACAGTCTAGGAAAAGTCACTTGATAGCTTTTTTATTTAAACCGTTGAGCTCTTTTGAGAAATAATACGGTTGCTGTATGTGTCAGGAACTTGTAAAGTTACTAACGGGTCTAGAGGTGGTTGAGAGCCGCACCCCAAACGTCTCTTCCACCTGAAGATCCTTAATCATCAGTGGTGGTATAGTTGCTTCCATAGGGCCCCATGCCCAAGGATCACCTTTCCTTGATGAGTTTCACCAAAATGGCTTGACCACAAGGATTGATCCTTTTTTTGGTGAAACGTGAAGGAAAGGTGATCCTTGGGCATGGGACTCTATTGAATCATCCGTGGTATAGCTGCTTCCATAAAGGCTCTTCAGAAGGCAGAGACCTGTAGGATGTGTCTCTTATCTGTTGGTTTAAAGAAGTCGAGCGGAAACAGACTTTGTGAGACAGTTTGTGTTTGACTTTATCGGTCACTAGTAGGTAATGGCTAGCTGTGAGGAGTAGGGAAGAAGTCATTTTCTGGGGGTACACCCAATAGTGGGTGGTGATGGACCCCCTTCGAGGCTTGGGCTGCTACCTTTCTGGTACGACCATGCCATCACCTCAGCAAGAATTTGCTGAACGCCCAATTTCTGGATTAGCACAGCCCTTGGTGTAGAAATAAAATTGTTTTATTGGAAATGTAAAATGTACAGATCGAGTCAACACAATTCTGGAGAGTTTTTGGGCCAGCACCTTGGACATCCATGGAGACGGCCTGAGGAGCAGGTCTGGAGCGGTGCCTTATGCTTGGAGGTCTGAAAGGTCCATTTGTAAAGCTTTCCTGCCTGTGTTCTATAGATACCGAGATCCCCGATGGATTTGGCTATGCTTGTGAAAGTCCGATGATGTCATTCATGTCGAATTTTATATGGATATAGAGGAATAGGCTCCAAGTTATCCCTCCACCTAGTACTTCTCTGCAGGTCCCAGTGATTGGTTATGAGATGGGCCCATAGTTCTTGGTGAGACCTGTTCTTGGTGAGACCTGTTCTTGGTGAGACCTGTTCTTGGTGAGACCTGTTCTTGGTGAGACCTGTTCTTGGTGAGACCAGTTCTTGGTGAGACCAGTTCTTGGTGAGACCAGTTCTTGGTGAGACCAGTTCTTGGTGAGACCAGTTCTTGGTGAGACCAGTTCTTGGTGAGACCTGTTCTTGGTGAGACCTGTTCTTGGTGAGACCTGTTCTTGGTGAGACCTGTTCTTGGTGAGACCTATCTATTTCTTGGTGAGACCTATCTATTTCTTGGTGAGACCTATCTATTTCTTGGTGAGACCTATCTATTTCTTGGTGAGACCAGTTCTTGGTGAGACCAGTTCTTGGTGAGACCAGTTCTTGGTGAGACCTATCTAGTTCTTGGTGAGACCTATCTAGTTCTTGGTGAGACCTATCTAGTTCTTGGTGAGACCAGTTCTTGGTGAGACCTATCTAGTTCTTGGTGAGACCAGTTCTTGGTGAGACCTATCTATTTCTTGGCAGGTCCTGTTGGGCTGGAGTTCTTCTTTCTCCTTGCGCCCTTGGAGGACTTTTGTTAAACACGAGGATGGCAGACTCATTTGCTCCTTCCAGTGCGATGATTTGGGAGCGAAGCCGCAGCAATCGCTCTCCTCTGCTAAACACATTTGCTGTTGGCTGGAATGCAGCTAAAATAGAGACATATTTCACATGCCGCAGGATAAGGACTTCTGGAAGCTCTCCAGGCGCTGAGGCAGACTAGATCGGAGGTTTTTTTCGTGTTGGATTGAAAGAGGTATCTAAATTTAGTGCGTTCCGTGAAACTGAATATGGAGCTTCCAGTCTGTGTATAGAGATCAGGGAGAGATAGCAGCATCCTCGCTTCCTGCGCTCTCTAAGCAGATTACCGCTGCTGGGTCCATCCTTGTATATTAACATCGGCTTAAGATTGCTTAAAATAAACATAGCCCTATAATAAAATACAGAAAAAATATCAAGTCAGCCAAGAATTCTGCTTCAGCTGCCACCAATCGCATGAACTGTCCTGGCCTGGAGGACCAAAAGTGGGAGACTTTCTCCCCCAACCTCGGCCCTCTGACTGTGGTGAAACTACAAATCCCATCATTCCTTTGGGAATCTTGCCTATGACTGTTAGTCGTGTAGTGCTTTATGGAACTTGTAGTTTCACCAAAGCTGGAGTGGCAAGGCAGCCATTGATTGGCTGCTAGGGTGAGCCCCAAAAAATCCCACAACAGGTATCAAGTGATGGATGCCCTGGCAAAGGTCACCTGACCATATGCTGGTCTCTGGGTGGGATTCCTGTTATATTATTCAGTTATTCCTTTTAGCATTTGCAGCATGTGGGTTGGATGTCGTATTTTTGAGTCCATTTTGTTTACGAATTGTCCGTTTTTTTAAAGAGGAAGTCTAATCCATTTTGAAGGTGATCTGTGCTGGCCAAATTGAGATGGCTAAATGTATGCAACAAAAAAAGCTCCACCGAGAACTTTGACCTTTTTTCTTATGACTGGTACACCATGTATTCTTCCTGTGTATCTCCTACCCTTAGCTCACCATTTTAGAAAAGACAACATGCTGATCTCAAGAGGATGACCAGCATCTGATGATTGGGGGAACCTTCCTCCTACCCTATTCTTGATCTAGAGCAGGGGTCTCCAAACTTAAGAAACAAAGGGCCAGTTGATGGTCCTTCAAACCTTAGGATGGCCGGACTATGGCCAATGAGAGTAGAAAATGCCTCCTCTTTAGTATTCTGGGAGGAACAGTGCTCTAGCCAGGGGTGTATTTACCACAAGGTAAACAAGGCATTTGCCTAGGGCGGCATCTTTCACAGGGGGCAGCACTGCTCCTTGGAAGAAGTGATGGAAGAAGGGACACACACATCGTGGGGACCTGGTGGGTTCCGAGAGATGCTGTGGGTTTCATGATGGTGTATGCACAGCTCGACTCTCGTTCCTGGGGATGTCCGGAGCTGTGAAGGTGTCTTTCTCTCTCTCGCCATGGGGGATGGTGGCTGGTGTATGGGGGGGCAGTGGTAGTGGAAGGCTTGGGTGGAGCGCAGGGGAGTTCTTGGTCAATGTCAGGCAGGGGGGCACCAATTTTTGTGTTGCTTAAGGCAGCACAAAACCTAAATACACCACTGGCTCCAACGTTGGTATTAGTAGACGGAAATCTGGGGCATTGGGTTAGCCTGCCAGCATCTATCCAAAGCTTAAAAATCCATTTTTTGGTGAAATAAATATTTATATTTTACTGGTCTTATTTATGTGCCTGTTTTTTTATTTCTTTTGATCAGTTTTAAGACTCCAAAGTCCCCATTCACACTTAGTGGTTTTTTCAGCTTGTATGCCTGACCACGCTCACCATGCAGAATCCTATTCTTTCCTATTGTTGACCTATGCTGTACCAAAAAAAAAAAAACATTTTCTGAGCAAATTCAGACATATTTGGCCCTGTAGACTTCAATGTCAGTGCCTCTAAATGAGTTCTATGCATCTGTGAAACTCTAGAGGTGCCCTTCTTCCTCTAATTTCTTCCACCGCTCCTGCCCTGAGGAAGGGGGAGACATTTCTCTTGAAACGCATTGGATTCCCTTGATCAATAAAGATTTGAACTTAATCTTCTTTTTTAATAGATTTTTTAAATTTTTTCCAAATAAGAAATACAAAAGTACAAATAATCACAACATAGCTCTGGACTTAATCTTCTGAAGCGTCATGAACTTTTGTACCAGGTGCTCCTCAACACTGCCCAGCTTGGCCAGCCCAGGAAGGAACCTCCTGAAGCTTCATATATGTGCAAACTCTTGGAAAATATTGTAAAGCGCTGAGCAAACTGTTGGCGCTATATAAATCCTGTATAATAATAACTTGGAAAATACCTGAAGAAAATGCTGCAGAAACGCCTTCTGCTCCCCTGTGAATGCCACCTAGGAGATCTAGACCAACTCTTGAGAATTTTGGTGATGGCCCAAGTGTCTCTGATCTGACAAGAGGTCCATGCCTGTGTCTCTGATCTGATAAGAGGTCCATGCCTGTGTCTCTGATCTGATAAGAGGTCCATGCCTGTGTCTCTGATCTGATAGGAGGTCCATGCCTGTGTCTCTGATCTGATAGGAGGTCCATGCCTGTGTCTCTGATCTGATAGGAGGTCCATGCCTGTGTCTCTGATCTGATAGGAGGTCCATGCCTGTGTCTCTGATCTGATAGGAGGTCCATGCCTGTGTCTCTGATCTGATAAGAGGTCCATGCCTGTGTCTCTGATCTGATAAGAGGTCCATGCCTGTGTCTCTGATCTGATAAGAGGTCCATGCCTGTGTCTCTGATCTGATAAGAGGTCCATGCCTGTGTCTCTGATCTGATAAGAGGTCCATGCCTGTGTCTGAATGTTTCTGGCCCTTTAACTCGTATTGCACTGGGATGCTGTATATCGAGTTACCCATCCGCCTGCTTTTTCTCCATCGATTGGCCGGTTCTGTGATTTGAGGAGGCCACATTCCAGCTGTAGGCTGGTATTGACGAGAACGTATAGATTGTGACTCTGGAATGTGTCTTTTGCCTCATTTCAAATAATGATTTTTTACAGCTTGCGATGAGAACTGGCAGGTCTCCAAAAATAGCCGAACGCCCGCATTCTTCGCCGCCAGACTAATAGAACAAAGATTTAGATCTATTCTTTGAAGGGTAACAAGTACTATTTGTAGCTACATCACAACTCAAAAGTACATTACCTCAATATTTATTATTGAATTGGACATATTTAACATTTCTCGAGCCAAAGCCTTTTTTTTTGCCTTGGAGGGGTATGTGGAAGGGTTAGAACACCTGTCAGGTTTTCATTGCTGTCTTCCTCCTCAGTGGGCAGATTTATGCTCTTTGTCATGGGAACCATTGTCACCAGGACAAACTGTGATGGGAAATCTAAACATTTGAGTTGTCACCAGAACAGGAAAAGAGGATAGATCTATAATGAGGACCCGCCTAAGCTATCCCATCAGTCTGTCCAGTCAGGCAGGCCTTTGCATTGCATACTTGTTAGTCGGGGGTGGGCAGTTTAACTCCTTCCCACCAGCTGTAGACATACATGTGGCCTCTCGGCGGGTGGGCATTAACGCATATATGCTTGGCACAGTTGCCGGCGGCTAACAGCTCTCGATCTCTACTTGGGATCGGGAGCTTTCCCGATCATGTGACCGCTGTGACAGCCAATCCTATCCCAGGTGTATTGGTGCACATAACTAGACATGCGATATCATGTAATATGGTAAGCTAGCACCTCCCTGGGCCAAACATACATAGGAGGGAGTGTGACCGACCCACCAAGGCTTGCTCTCGGCATTCATCACATTGTTGTCCATCATTAAAGAATGATCTGCTCTCTTCATGGCCCATAATTGGGGGGTAGAAGGCTAGCCCCTAGTCCCCTCCAAAAGCCCCTGTCCAGGTTGGGTCTGTCGCATTGAGATTGACTAAATCTAGTGCAGCTTTGCATAGAAACCAATCGGCTTCCAGGTTTTATTGCCAAAGCTTAACCGAACAAGCTGCAGCTAGAAGCTGATTGGCTGCCATGCACAGATGCACCAGATTCGGAGTGCTCTGGTTTTAGTAAATCTCCCCATAGAGTCAGCAGAGCAGCCTGTCTGTGGGAACCCATTAGGGTATTTGCATACATCCCATGGTCTGCCCCAGTTGCTCAAGGGGCAGCACCATCCACTACCCCCTCCCCCTACCACCACCAACAACCCCCCCTCAAACACACACACACCCAAAGCTACTCCTTGGAAAGGGTGGAAGTGCCCAACTGCCACCGTTTTGACAACTGCTGCATCAACAAGGGTGGAAGCACAGCTACCACCACCATCTTGTTGACTGTCTGGCCTGGATCCATGGAACCCACACTCCTTCCCAGAGTTCTGGAGCAGTGTACCATGGCCTTCCCCTAATTACATCTGTTTTCTAATTTCCCATTGACCCCAAATGGGCCAGAAAGGGACAGATGAAGGGCCAGATGTGGCCTGTGGTCTGTCTGCTGTTGGTTGAGAAAGAAGTTAGAGATGAAGAAAATTGTACACGTCAGAGAGCCCCCTGAATGGGTCAAGTGACAGGGTCTCTTTAAATCTACTTTGGCGGTTTGATCATTCTGAAAGCGATTCTTGCCCATAAGGGCTCTTCTAATGAGGGAAGCATGTGAGCTCCCAGACAGACATGAAGAGTTTATGGTTTTTAATGTAATCATGAGCCGTGCTCCTCAGTAATGCAGACTATGGTCAGCATTGTTTAGGGATGAAAAGGTTTTTCACTGAACTCATGGGAGTGGAACTCCGGCCTGGAGGTAGATTACAAGAGAAGAACATACTCACGTTTACAGAACAGAAAAATGATTTAACTGTTTTTTGTTTTTATTCCCCCCCATCTCTGACCTCCCTCCTTCTCTCCATTAGTTTTTAGCAGCTACAATGACTGCTTTAACCATCTGCACTTTTTGTCTTTCAGATGGGAAGAAGAGTTTGCCAAGAGGACCAACCTGGAGTCCATGGTGGAGACCCTTCAGGAGGTAAGATGGAACGAGGCCGACAAAGAATAGAAACGTTAAACCCAATAAGATGGAGACCAGTCTCTGACATCTCTGCCTTGGTTTTTAGGAGGCTCAAGAAGCCTACAATGTCCACGATGAGCTCAACAACAAAATCGAGAGACTGAAATCGGAGCTGGTGGTCTTCAAAGGTCTGATGAGTGACGTAAGTACCCCCCCAGGAAAGCGACCACTTTTTTCCTGACATGGTCACTGCGGAATGTTTAACCCACACTGCTTCATCCATGTAAAACTGTCGGGCACTGAAGTGAAATGCAGAACTTCCCTCTATAGAACATAAAAAGTCCACTTGGCCCCCCGCTTCTCCATCAGCCAAAGTAACAGATTGGTGAGCTAGTTTTAAAGGGCCAGGATACTTACAATGAAGGTTATGTTGTGCAGTAGAGCTACTTGTATCCTTCACAAATAAAGAACGTTTGTAATCATTTCTATATCTGTACCGAGCGCTATATCCTGTTCCAAATACTATACAGGTACTGTACTTCAAGGGCCACAGTGTATAGTTTACAAATATTTGCTGGCTGGAAAAAAGAAATTAGTTGTATAAATGGATGAATAGATGTGCTCCAAGAAATCACTTCATATTAGAAGCCTCCCCATTACATCGGAACCCCCATCAGACCCCCTCCTATCACTTCAGAGTCCTCCTATCTGTCAGAGTCCTCCATGCATCTGGGTCCCCATCAGAGACCCCACCCGTACACATCAGGGTCCCCACCAGAGACCCCAACCATATACATCAGAATCCCCATCAGAGACTTACCTTGCATCAGGGTCCCCACCAGAACCCCCTCCCCTCCTTCCCATACATCAGGGTTCCTATATCGGAGACCCCCACCCATACACATCAGAATCCACATTAGGGTCCCCATCAGAGACTTCCCATCCATCAGCATCCCCATCAGAGACCTCACCCATAAACATAAGAATCCCCATTAGAGTCCTCCCATGCATCAGGTCCCCATCAGAGAACTCCCCCCCCCCCCCCCCCCCCCAATACATCAGGGTTCCCATCAGAGACCTCCCATCTATCAGTATCTCCATCAGAGACCCCCCTTACATCAGGGTCCCCTTCAGAGATCCCCCCCCCCATACATCAGGGTCCCCTTCAGAGATCCCCCCCCCATACATCAGGGTCCCCTTCAGAGATCCCCCCCCCATACATCAGGGTCCCCTTCAGAGATCCCCCCCCCATACATCAGGGTCCCCTTCAGAGATCCCCCCCATACATCAGGGTCCCCTTCAGAGATCCCCCCCCCCCATACATCAGGGTCCCCTTCAGAGATCCCCCCCCCCATACATCAGGGTCCCCTTCAGAGATCCCCCCCCCCATACATCAGAGATCTCCCATTCATCATCATCTCCATAAGGGTCCCCATCAGAGACCTCCCATCCATCAGCATCTCCATCAGAGGCCCCCATACATCAGGGACCCCGTCAGAGGTCCCCCACCATAATATATCAGGGTCCCCTTCAGAAATCCCCCCCATACATCAGTGTCCCCATTAGAGACCCCCCCCCCCCTCACATCAAGGTCAAAATCACACACCACCCTATACTTTAGGGTCCCCTTCCGAGATATCCCCCCCATACATCAGGGTCCCATCAGAAACACCCCTCTCCCATACATCAGGGTCCCATCAGAAACACCCCTCTCCCATACATCAGGGTCCCCATCAGAGACAACCCCCCACCCCCCCACATCAGGGTCAAAATCAGAAACCCCTTTACATCAGGGTCCCCATCTGAATCAGAAGAGACCACCAGATCAGAATCCTGTGTGGATAGGCTACCAACCCTAGCTGCAGGCCGAATAAGATCTCGGAGGACTGAATGTGGCCCCGGGCTGTAATTTGGAGGCCTCTGATCTAGAGCAAAGCATTTATAACACATTTTCCGACATCACCTATGGGCGAGTGGCACCAGTTGTTCCAAAGGAGAAAGCAAAGTGCCCCTGTAAAAGACGTCACCCAGCTTGGCAAAACCAAAGAATCTCCTGGCGGTGCAACAATGACTGCCACATGGCTCCCTGCCCAAAGTTCTGCAGGAGACCTCTTCCAATCTGTAACTGGCAACGGCGTAAAGGAGACCAAGTAGGATTACTGATGGGAGACTCATTTTCTTGGATGTTCTTTTTCCTGCACAATGATTGCACCCTCTTTTCAATATACACCCCGAATTCTTATGTTTGTGAATGGTATGAATAGCCCTCCTCAACCAGCACGGTCATTTGGCTCTACTGGCCCTTTAAACTGGACAATCTGTGTGTTTTAGAGGTGATTTTTGTGTGTTTTTTGGCCGTAAAATGATAGATTTGCAGTGATTGTGAGACTAACATGGTGCGTAGTACATGCATGACCTTTTATTGAGCATGTCCTGCTGGAACGGGGAAATGGGATTTCAAGCATTCTGGTACGGATATGAGGTCAGTGTGACTACGAATAGCTGAATCATCGAGAGGTTAAAGGGTGAGTCTGACTCTTTCTAGTTTGGGGAAACTCAACCATTCCAAAGTCATCCTTGTCTTTTCAGAATGGACCAACATGTGCCGGTACCTTTACTTGGGCTCAAGGGAACAAAAATGACTCAACAATTTACATTGTTGTCAATCAAGCCCTAAAGAAGGGGCCACTCATAGATTCCTTTGGATCCTTTTTTGGATTGACTTTTATTGGAATGAAGTTGTATCTGGACCCTTTGGTGGTGTGATGCAGTTTTATACCACATCAACTCTGGATGGGCGGTAAAATGGCTGCCATCCGCGCATCCTCACCGTTGCTCTTCATTTTTATGTTGTTATTGTTTATGCCTCGCATTAATCCCGAAATTGAAGCTTTGTGGGCCGCTGCAGTCAGACGATAAAATGACATTCAGAGGGTTAAAATAGTTCAGTGCGTTGGGTTGGGGAGCTCTGGGAGAACAATGAGGAATTGATGCCATATTAGGATTGCCGGCCAAGGAAACCAAACCATGAATAATGCGTGTGGAGTCTGCTGCCTGAAACCTGAGTCCGTGGAGCCGGCAGGAAATGTCTGTTCTTATGAACGGATAATATGCCTTTCTTTTTTTTTTTTTTTTTTTTTTTTTTCGTGGGATCTGCCCCATGCTAAGCCAAGTTTTGCCAAGTGATGCCACCAATTTTGTAGGATCTGCCCCATGCTAAGCCAAATTTTGCTGAGTAATGCCACCAATTTTGTGGGATCTGCCCCATGCTAAGCCAAGTTTTGCCGAGTGATGCCACCAATTTTGTAGGATCTGCCCCATGCTAAGTCAAGTTTTGCCGAGTGATACCGCCAATTTCGTGGGGTCTGCCCCATGCTAAGCCAAGTGATGCCACCAATTTTGTGGGATCTGCCCCATGCTAAGCCAAGTTTTGCCCAGTGATGCCACCAATTTTGTGGGATCTGCCTCATGCTAAGCCAAGTTTTGCCGAGTGATGCCACCAATTTTGTGGGATCTGCCCCATGCTAAGCCAAGTTTTGCCCAGTGATGCCACCAATTTTGTGGGATCTGCCCCATGCTAAGCCAAGTTTTGCTGAGTGATGCCACCAATTTTGTGGGATCTGCCCCATGCTAAGCCAAGTTTTGCCCAGTGATGCCACCAATTTTGTGGGATCTGCCCCATGCTAAGCCAAGTTTTGCCCAGTGATGCCACCATTTTCATGGGATCTGCCCCATGCTAAGCCAAGTTTTGCTGAGCGATGCCACCAATTTCGTGGGATCTGCCCCATGCTAAGCCGAGTGATGCCACCAATTTTGCCAGCTTTTGACGCTAGTGTGAAAGGGCTCATTCACACTAAATTAGTGGTAACGCTCTGCAGTTGAGCTGCGTTTTTACCATGACCCTCCAACTGCTTTTCCTGCTGCCTTGCAGGAATTCTACCCCCTGTTGCTTCCGATGGGCATAGCGCCTGCCAAATACTCTCTTCAGAGACCAAACCTAATGTAAACCGCCCACAAGGCTGCATTCACACCTCAGCGCTTTGTAGCTCTAGGACAATGGTCTGCAAACTGTGGCCCGGGGGCCAGATGCAGCCCGGGGGCCAGATGCAGCCCTTTGCTTGCTTTTATCTGGCCCTTGGGTCGTTATTCCCCCCCAACTGTCAGCAACAGTGGGGCATAGTTACTGACACAGACAATGGGGCACTAGTTCCCTCACTGACACCAATGAAGGGACACTATTCCTCGATGGGGAGCTATTCCTCCCAGTGGCACCAACGATAGGGCGCTGTTCCTCCCAGTGGCACCAACAAAGGGGCACTATTCCTCCCTCTAATACCAATGATGGGGCACTATTCCTCCCACTGGCACCAGTGATGGGGCACTATTCCTCCCACTGGCACCAGTGATGGGGCACTATTCCTCCCACTGACACCAACGATGGGACACTATTCCTCCCACTGGCACCAACGATGGGACACTATTCCTCCCACTGGCACCAACGATGGGGCACTATTCCTCCCACTGGCACCAACGATGGGGCACTATTCCTCCCACTGGCACCAACGATGGGACACTATTCCTCCCACTGGCACCAACGATGGGACACTATTCCTCCCACTGGCACCAACGATGGGGCACTATTCCTCCCACTGGCACCAACGATGGGGCACTATTCCTCCCACTGGCACCAACGATGGGGCACTATTCCTCCCACTGGCACCAACGATGGGGCACTATTCCTCCCACTGGCACCAACGATGGGGCACTATTCCTCCCACTGGCACCAACGATGGGGCACTATTCCTCCCACTGGCACCAACGATGGGGCACTATTCCTCCCACTGGCACCAACGATGGGGCACTATTCCTCCCACTGGCACCAACGATGGGGCACTATTCCTCCCACTGGCACCAACGATGGGGCACTATTCCTCCCACTGGCACCAACGATGGGGCACTATTCCTCCCACTGGCACCAACGATGGGGCACTATTCCTCCCACTGGCACCAACGATGGGGCACTATTCCTCCCACTGGCACCAACGATGGGGCACTATTCCTCCCACCTGCTACAGTCTGGACCCCGTAGAGTTTTAAGGACAGTAATATGGCCGTTTGTTTAGGAACTTTGGAGACCCCTTCTCTAGGATGCCCAACAACAAAATCCCATTCATGTCAATGGCCCCTGTTCACACTCAAATGGGTATAGGGGGCCACTGAAATGAATGGGATTTTGCTTGTTGGGCATCTTCAGGCTGCGAAGCGCTCAGGTGTGAATGCAGCCTAAGAGTTCAAAAAGTGGAATTGCAAAATCTGCAACAGAGAATTCTGTTTTTTTAAGGCAGTTCCCCGTTCACCAAATACAACAAATGTGGGATTTTCACCAAAACCAGCCAGTTCTGCTCTCCCGGCACGGCGTGTGTTAATTTCCAGCTTCTCCAAAACAAGATCTCTTTGTCTCCAAGTCCGGGATGGCGGCTGCGCTCTGCGCCTTTTCATTGGTTTTGTTTTTTCTATTTTTATCCGCGTACGGTTTTTTGGCGAGCCGTTCAGAGCCGGATCAGAGTCGCTCAGCGGAGTGCGGAGTTTGGTAATCCTCGGAGGGCGTTTTTCTCTTCACCTTTTGTCTCGCATAACAAGCTGATCCCAGAGTCTGAAGGGTTGAAGATACAATATATGGGTGAAATGTGACATAAAGGAGTTAAAAAAAAAACAAGAAAAACCCCAAAAACGCTCATTTCCATGGTTTGTGAATAGAAGTGTATGTGGTGGGAGCCATGCCGTCCCTTTAAAGTAGAATTTCAGGCTTAACATAACTAGTCCTAAATCTGTCTCCTCCCCCTTCTAACACCTATGTGCCTGTTCTCAGCCCGCTCCAGTCCAGTCATGTGATCCCCTGTGGCAGCTGCAGGGGAGAGGAGGGAGCGCTGACAACAAATGGGCCATTCTCAGCCCGCTCCAGTCCAGTCATGTGATCCCCTGTGGCAGCTGCAGGGGAGAGGAAGAGTGCCACCCACGGCTGGGAATGCTTTGGTGCAGTGACGTCATCAAGGCAATCCCAGGCATTGTTGGCACTCTTCCTCTCCCCTGCAGCAGCCACAGGGGATCACTTGACTGGACTGGAGCCAGCTAAGAATGGCCCATTTGTTAGCGCTCCCTCCTCTCCCCTGCAGCTGCCACAGGGGATCACATGACTGGACTGGAGCCAGCTGAGAATGGCCCATTTGTTGTCAGCGCTCCCTCCTCTCCCCTGCAGCTGCCACAGGGGATCACATGACTGGACTGGAGCAGGCTGAGAATGGCCCATTTGTTGTCAGCGCTCCCTCCTCTCCCCTGCTGCTGCCACCGCTGGATGAAACAGGGGAGCCATTGGATTATGTGACCGGGCTGGGAATAGGTAAGGATAGATGTCCTTCTTACACAGGTTAGTCAGCATCTTTCCATAGTTAGTCTGGCTGAAAAAATACAAAAGTCCATCCAATTCAACTAAAAAAAAAAAACTGCTCTGTCCATGTGTCTGTCCCATGGCAGGTAGGTGTACATGGAGAGTCGTAGGCTCCATGGTAAGCTGCATTCACATGCTCTGTCCATGTGTCTGTCCCAGGGCAGGTAGGTGTACCTGGAGAGGCGTAGGCTCCATTGTAAGCCATGTTCATATGCTCTGTCCATGTGTCTGTCCCATGGCAGGTAGGTGTACCTGGAGAGGCGTAGGCTCCATTGTAAGCCATGTTCATATGCTCTGTCCATGTGTCTGTCCCAGGGCAGGTAGGTGTACCTGGAGAGGCGTAGGCTCCATTGTAAGCCATGTTCATATGCTCTGTCCCATGGCAGGTAGGTGTACCTGGAGAGGCGTAGGCTCCATGGTAAGCTGCATTCACATGCTCTGTCCATGTGTCTGTCCCAGGGCAGGTAGGTGTACCTGGAGAGGCGTAGGCTCCGGCTCTATAGAGGAATCCCTTTCTTTACATAAGTGTTCACACTAAGAGCTCGATTTGTGAGCACAGAAGGGAGGCAACCGCCCAACTGACAATGAAGATTGTAGAGTACGTGGAATGTGGCAGGTCGACTCTCAGGGAGTTGATGGACGTTGTGCGTGTTTAGTCGGTGGAGTTGGTTGCGAGGATTATTAAAACACAAACATATTTTCTATTGTATTCGGCAACAAAAATATTGATGTCGGAGCGAGCCGCCCGTAATTGCCCCAGATTGCTGGGCGCTTATATCAGCTGAGTGACGCAAGTCGGTTGTCTGGAAGTTCTCTAGTCGGTTGAAGAAAACAGACAAGGGGCCACCAATAAAGGACTTCAGACACCTGAACATGGGGCACCTCCTAATGACCTCCTAATGTCTGCACCATAAAACTGAATGAAATGGAGCAATTCTTCCGGAGACAAAACATCCCAAAGCATTAAAACTCCCCCAAATGGCACGCCACCGGTCCCTCCTAAATAGTATCACCTAGCGGGGAACTCAGATTTATCCCCAAGCTGAACAGACCCGGGTCAGTAAACCGTTTATTATGATTGATATCTCACACATACAGCCATTGACATGAGATCTATCCATCATATTTTCTCATCATTCACTGATGCAGGTCTGTTCAACTCGAGGCTCAATCAGATCTCCCTGCTAGGCGATACTTTCGGGGGATGGGTGGAAAGACATTGGGGTATTTTTAATGCAGTGGGATGTTTTGTCCTTTGTACAGTGTTTGCAAAATAAAGAATTGCTTCATTTCATTCAGTTTTGTGGTGAAGAGATTCTTTAAGGGTGTCCCTTCTTCTGTGTGTTTTTGTGAGAGCTTAGAGCACGGTTTTGGGTATAACTTCTTAGAGCCAATCAGATGTTCTGCAGCTCACAAGACTGTATAATTCTTAAGTTGCTAAAACTGCCATTTGCTTCTCCCAGGATTGCAGTTTGCTTTGACTGTCCATAGTGGACTATGACCCATCTACACTTGGTTGCGATCATCCAAAGTTTGCTATGACCGTCCATAGCTGGCTGTTGTCATCCTTAGTTTGGTAGGACCCATCTACGGTTGGTTGTGGACATCCATAATTTGGGCAGGATCCATTTACGGTTGGCTGTGATCAATACATGGGAAGGACCCATCTACGGTTGGTTGTGGACATCCATAATTGGGTAGGATCCATTTACAGTTGGCTGTGGTCATCAATACATGGGAAGGACCCATCTACGGTTGGCTGTGGCTGTGCATAGTTGGCTATGAGCCCGTCTACAGTTGGCCCATAGTTTGCTATGACCAGCCATAGCTGGCTGTGGTCATTCATAGTTTGGTAGGACCCATCTACGGTTGGTTGTGGTCATCCATAGTTTGGTAGGACCCATCTACGGTTGGTTGTGGTAAACAATACATGGGAAAGACCCATCTATGTTTGGCTGTGGCTGTCCATAGTTGGCTATGAGCCATCTACAGTTGGCCCATAGTTTGCTATGATCATCTATAGTTGGCTGTGGTCATCCACCATGGGGTATGGCCCATCTACCATTGGCTGTGAGTGTTCATAGTTGGCCATGACCCATCTACAGATGGTTGTAACTGTCTATAGTTGCTTATGACCCATCTACAGTTGGGTCATAGACAATTATGGACAATCACAGCCAACTGTAGATGGGTCATGGCCAACTATGGATGATCACAGCTAACAGTAGATGGGTCATGGCCAACTGTGGATGACCACGGCCAACTGTACATGGGTCATGGCCAACTAAAGATGACCCCAGCCAACTGAAAACTGGTCATAGCCAACTGTACATGGGTCATAGCCATCTACAGTTGGCTGTGACTGTCCATAGTTGGCTATGACCTTACAGTTGGCAGTGCTCATCACCCATAGTTGGCTATGACCCATCTACTGTTGGCCATCTATGGATAGTCACAGCCATGACCCATCTACAGCTGGTTGTGACTGTCCATATTTGGCTATAACCCATCTACAGTTGGCTGTGACTAGTCTACAGTTGGGTCATGGCCAACTGTGGACGGTCATGGCCAACTATGGATGACCATAGCCAACTACAGAAAGTCATTGACAGTTGGCTGTGACTGTTCATAGTTGGCTGTAGTCTTCCATAGTTGGCTATGACCCGTCTACAGTTGGCTGTGACCATCCATACCTGGCTTTGATCATCCGAAGTTGGCTATGAACAAGTGCAGTACTAGGTACCTGTGATCCAGAATCCGTTGTGTTTATCTAGTGGTCACGAGAAATGAAGTCTGTGGTTTTTAGAGACATTCACTAACCAGTTTTGACCAGGTGACTGAAATTAAAAATTTTGGGGATTTCCGCTTTCCTGTAACTTGCAGAGAAATCAACGTTTTGTGTTACAGCAAAGATATACTATTTATTTTTTTTTTAAAAGGGTCAGACCACCCAAAACTTCTCTTTTGACTACAGGTGAGCAGACTAATCTGCCATTGATGCCTCTGTTTCCTCCCACCTCAGATCCCTACCTAAGGTGTGGTTTACAAATCTGGAAATTTTAGGCACAGAGACCACTGGAGTCCCTCAGAGCCAGTTAGATGGCTGAATCGTCCATCGGTCACATCAGAGTGAGCTCACCCTTTTTAAATCGTAGACGACCATTTTTGGATGCAACCTAACTTGACTTACAATTTTCACTATAGTGTGAATTATTCAGGCAAATGTTATAGTCTGTTGGGTCACGCCGAATCAATCTGATCTTTGGCAGGGAGTCGATTTTTTTCCATTGTTCAGTGCAGCAGCTCAACGTTCTGCAGTCACCCGGCCTGCCCTGCTGGCTTGAATGGCTTGTTTTATAAATTGCATGTTGGTGGAATCGTTCCTCTCTTGAAGGTTGAACCCTATGGCATTAATCGTATAGCACAACCGCAGACCGATCACGAATGACATACACAGTACTGAATGTGATTTATACAATGTAGAAAATAAGGTTTTTGTACAAGATTTATATAAAAAATAAGAGAAAGAGAAGATAATATCCAAAATATCCCCCGCAGCCTATGACCGATCTCGACTCAAAGATCCAGGAAAAAGCCATGAAGGTGGACATGGATATCTGCAGGCGGATTGATATCACCGCCAAGCTGTGTGATGTGGCACAGCAGCGCAATTCCGAGGACGTATCCAGGATGTTCCAGGTGACGGAACTTCTCTCTTTCTCTCTGTTTTGACCTTCTCATCCGGCCAAGCGGTCCGCTCTGGGACCCCCTTTTCCTTTTTATTATGTAACGTAAGCACAAAGTCTGGGGACCCATCCTCTATTGGGGGATCATTTGCTTGGTTGGTGTTGCGATTCCAGTTGTCTATTGCTGCGTTCACAATTCATCGGCGCAGCAACAAAGAAAGGTAAACTAAGATCCGGGGAGGTTCATTGGAAGCCGAACTCCAGGCTGATGGGTAGATACACACGAGAGATGTTCTTTATACAGGCGGACCTCCGTTTACAAACGCCTCGGTGAACGGAATTTTCGGTTTACGAATGAAAATCCGTTGAAAATAACGCCTCGGTTTACAAATTTCTTTTGCAATACGAACGAATTAATTGGTTTTCAACGCATTTACAAATTTTGTTTTTAATCGTGTCCCTGTACAGTATTTATGCCTTTAAAGTGCACTTTATAAAGAGTTTTCAACAGATAAAAAAAAACTTTTTTTTACTTTTTTGTGACCTCCGTAAATGCATTGAAAACCAATTAATCCGTACTGGAGGTCAGAAAAAAAAAAAAAAAAAAAAAAGTATTTTATCTGTTGAAAACTCTTTATAAAGTGCACTTTAAAGGCATAAATACTGTACAGGGTCATAATTACAAATTAATTCAGAACAAATTAATTGGTTTTTAATGCATTTTACAAATTAATTTTTTATCATGACCCTGTACAGTATTTATGCCTTTTTTAAAGTGCACTTTATAAAGAGTTTTCAACAGAAGACTTTTTTTTACTTTTTTATGACCTCCGTAAATGCATTGAAAACCAAAATAATCTGTTCCGGAGGTCAGAAAAAAGTAAAAAAAAGTATTTTATCTGTTGAAAACTCTTTATAAAGTGCACTTTAAAGGCATAAATACTGTACAGGGTCATGATAAATTAATTTGTAAAAACCAATTAATTCTGAATTAATTTGTAATTATGACCCTGTATAGTATTTATGCCTTTAAAGTGCACTTTATAAAGAGTTTTCAACAGATAAAATATATATATTTTTTTTCTTTTTTTTTTCTGACCCCTGGAACGGATTAATTGGTTCTCAATGCATTTACAATTTATTTATTATTATTTTTTTTTTTTAATCCTGTCCCTTTTATGCCTTTTAAAGTGCACTTTATGAAGAGTTTTGAACAGATAAAACTTTTTTTAAAGGCATAAAGGGACAGGATTTAAAAAAATAAATAAATTGTAAATACATTGAAAAACAATATGTTCCGGAGGTCAGAAAAAGAGTAAAAAAAAAAAAAAAAGTTTTATCTGTTCAAAACTCTTCATACTTTTTTTTTTTTTTTTGACCTCCAAAATGGATTAATTGGTTTTCAATGCATTTACGATTTTTTTTTTTTTTTTTTTTTAATCATGTCCCTGTACAGTATTTATGCCTTTTAAAGTGCACTTTATAAAGAGTTTTGAACAGATAAAAGACTTATTTTTTTACTTTTTTTTTTTTTTTTTTTTTTACCTCCGGAAAAGATTAATTGTTTTCAATGCATTCCTATGGGAAACCGCGTTTCGGTTTCTGAATTTTCCGCAATATGAAATGTCCCGCAGAACGCATTACATTTGTAAACCGAGGTACGCCTGTACACACACTTTATATATACAAATCCCTTGAGAGGTAGCTCATAATATAAATATATATATATAATGTGTATGTAAACACACACTCTATGAGCTACCTATCCAGGGATTTGTTCGTTCAGTTCTGAGTGACACCATAGGCTATACAGCACAGCTGTGTCTGGCAGGGCAGGAGACCTGATTTTTCTCTGCTGCAGTTAGTCCATACTTACAGGTCTTGCTCCTCCCCCAGCCACTGATTGGACAGTGAGTGGAGAAGCCTCAGCCTGAGATACTCTCTCCTTCCATCCACATAGGTCACCAAGGCAGGGCAGTTGATTGGCTCCTCGTGCTGCTCCTCCCAATCGGTCACGTTAATCAGATTCAGACAAAAGTGTAGCTACAGTCATGGCCGAAATTGTTGGCACCCTTGATATTTCTCCAGGAAATCATGTATTTCTCACGAAACGTATTGCATTAACACATGTTTTGCTATACACATGTTTATTCCCTTTGTGTGTATTGGGACAAAACAAAAAAAGGGAGGAAAGAAAGCAAATTCGACATAATGTCACACAAACCTCCAAAAATGGGCTGGACAAAAGTATTGGCACCCTTTCACAACTGCGGATAAATAAGAATGTTACAAGCATGTGATGCTCCTGTAAACTCACCTGGGGCAAGTAACAGGTGTGGGCAATATAGAAATCACACCTGAAAGCAGATAAAAAGGAGAGACGTTCACTTAACCTTTGCATTGTGTGTCTGTCTGTGCCACACTAAGCATGGACAACAGAAAGAGGAGACGAGAACTGTCTGAGGACCTGAGAACCAAAATTGTGGCAAAATATCAACAATCTCAAGGTTACAAGTCCATCTCCAGAGAACTAGATTTGCCTTTGTCCACAGTGCGCAACATTATCAAGAAGTTTGCAACCCATGGCACTGTAGCTAATCTCCCTGGTCGTGGACGGATGAGGAAAATTGATGAAAGATTGCAACGCAGAATAGTCCGGATGGTGGATAAGCAGCCCCAAACATGTTCCAAAGACATTCAAGCTGTCCTGCAGGCTCAGGGAGCATCAGTGTCAGCGCGAACTATCCGTCGACATTTAAATGAAATGAAACGCTATGGCAGGAGACCCAGGAGGACCCCACTGCTGACACAGAGACATAAAAAAGCAAGACTACAGTTTGCCAAAATGTACTTGAGTAAGCCAAAAGCCTTCTGGGAAAACGTCTTGTGGACAGATGAGACCAAGATAGAGCTTTTCGGTAAAGCACATCATTCTACTGTTTACCGAAAACGGAATGAGGCCTACAAAGAACAAAACACAGTACCTACGGTAAAATATGGTGGAGGTTCAATGATGTTTTGGGGTTGTTTTGCTGCCTCTGGCACTGGGTGCCTTGACTGTGTGCAAGGCATCATGAAATCTGAGGATTACCAAAGGATTTTGGGTCGCACTGTAGGGCCCAGTGTCAGAAAGCTGGGTTTGCGTCCAAGATCCTGGGTCTTCCAGCAGGACAATGACCCCAAACATACGTCAAAAAGCACTCAGAAATGGATGGCAAAGAAGCGCTGGAGAGTTCTGAAGTGGCCAGCAATGAGCCCAGATCTAAATCCCATTGAACACCTGTGGAGAGATCTTAAAATTGCTGTTGGGAAAAGGTGTCCTTCCAATAAGAGAGACCTGGAGCTGTTTGCAAAGGAAGAGTGGTCCAAAATTCCGGGTGAGAGGTGTCAGAAGCTTATTGATGGTTATAGGAAGCGACTGATTTCAGTTATGTTTTCCAAAGGGTGTGCAACCAAATATTAAGTTAAGGGTGCCAATACTTTTGTCCAGCCCATTTTTGGGGTTTTGTGTGACATTATGTCATATTTGCTTTTCTGCCTCTGTTTTATATTTGTTCCAATACATACAAAGGGAATAAACATGTGTATAGCAAAACATGTGTTAATGCAATACCTTTTTTGTGTGAAATACTTGATTTTCAGGAAAAATATCAAGGGTGCCAACAATTTCGGCCATGACTGTATATATAAATAAATGTAACAATGTATTATACAGAAGAGCATTTCTTTGTGTATTTTCTGTCCGCTCGGAGTTCAGCTTTAGGGCCGTGTCAGCTTTGCTGCGTTTTATTCTTTGACTTCTTCCCATCACGGTAGCCACCACCAGCCACGCAAATAGAAGGTTTTCCTCCCATGGTTGTGCGGTGCAGGTGCAGCGGTGCAGGTCGGAGCCTCTGCTCATTGTGTTCTGTAACATTGTGATTTGTAACTCTGTATCTCCCTCCTGTCCTGTGTGATGTGTGGGGACCGTAGACTAGGGCTTTGCTCTGTGCTGTGCATCCTGCTCTGCATTGCATGCGTGCCACGGCCGAGGCTGCCACTGAATGTGCACACAGCGTCCATCCTACCCACTGAGCCACACGGGCCGGACACAGGAGAGGTTTGTGACTCACGAGGCTTCTATCTCCGAAGGTGGGGCCGTGACGAAAAAGAGGGAGAAGAAGCTGACCAATGAGGACAACCTCTCTGAGCAAGACGCCGACGCCGGCCACTTCTCCGAGGACGAGGTCAGCTGTTCCCTCAACATCACCGATGAGATGAAGAGAATGTTCAACCAGCTGTGAGTATGGTGGGGTGCCCCTCGTGGGACCAGGGGGGGGCTGAGGTGTCACTAAATATTATGTTGTGTATGTTAGGACAAGTAATCCTGAAGTGGAATTTGGGGCTTTCGACAGGATCCCGGTGGAGCCTATGTCATTGGTGTCAGTGGGAGGAATACTGCCCCATCATTGGTGTCAGGGCACTGTTCCTCCCACTGACACCGACGATGGGGCACTATTCCTCCCACTGACACCAATGATGGGGCACTGTTCCTTCCACTGATACCAATGATGGGGCACTATTCCTCCCACTGACACCAATGATGGGACACTGTTCCTCCCACTGACACCAATGATGGGACACTGTTCCTCCCACTGACACCAATGATGGGACACTGTTCCTCCCACTGACACCAATGATGGGACACTTTTCCTCCCACTGACACCTACGATGGGGCACTATTCCTCCCACTGACACCAATGATGGGGCACTATTCCTCCCACTGACACCAACGATGGGGCACTGTTCCTCCCACTGACACCAACGATGGGGCACTGTTCCTCCCACTGACACCAACGATGGGGCACTGTTCCTCCCACTGACACCAACGATGGGGCACTGTTCCTCCCACTGACACCAATGATGGGACACTGTTCCTCCCACTGACACCAATGATGGGACACTGTTCCTCCCACTGACACCAATGATGGGGCACTGTTCCTCCCACTGACACCAATGATGGGGCACTGTTCCTCCCACTGACACCAATGATGGGGCACTGTTCCTCCCACTGACACCAATGATGGGGCACTGTTCCTCCCACTGACACCAATGATGGGGGCACTGTTCCTCCCACTGACACCAATGATGGGACACTGTTCCTCCCACTGACACCAACGATGGGGCACTATTCCTCCCACTGACACCACCCACCAATGGCAGTGGGAGAAATAGTGCCCTGACACCAGTTATGGGACACTACTCCTGCCACTGACACCAATGATGGGGCATTTTCTACCTCCAATGGCCTTAGTCTGGCCCCCATAAAGCCTGAAGGACCATAAACTGGCCCTTTTAATGTCGGACGTTTGGAGACCCCCCCGGTATAGGGCCCCTCCGGATGAATTTCCTGGACGGGCCCCGTGTGAATGCAATAAGAGGAGTCTGCGGTGGAAGTGAATGGCCCCCGATAAGCGGTAGCCGTTTCCTGTGTTAGCAGACTGCTGTCCTGGGAAGGGATGTGAGGCTGGAAGTCTCAGCCAAGTCTGTCTGCATCCCGTCTCTGCGTCTGTTAGAGGGGAGGGAGGAGCTTGTATGAAAGCTGCTGAGTGAGCCAGACAATCCCTGACCTGCTGATGTCATACTGCGACCGCCGGGGCGAGGACGGAAATAAATCCCATATATTGGGACGTTCTATTTACATCTTCTGGCGGCCGGACCTGCCTGAGTCTGAGGTCCGGGCACCCCCCCCCCCCCCCCCCCCGAGTCTGTTCCTCCCACTGACACCAATGATGGGGCAGTCTTCCTCCCACCAATACAATGATGGAATGCTATTTCTCCCACTGACACCACTGAACGGGGCACTGATACAATGTTGGAATAGCGCCCCAACACTGGTGTCAGCGGGAGGAGCCGTGCCCCAACTCTGGTGTCAGCGGGAGGAACACGATTTCTCCCACTGACACCAATGATGGGGCGCTATGCCTCCCACTGACACCAATGATGGGGCGCTATGCCTCCCACTGACGCCAATGATGGGGCACTATGCCTCCCACTGACGCCAATGATGGGGCACTATTCCTCCCACTGACGCCAATGATGGGGCACTATTCCTCCCACTGACACCAATGATGGGGCACTATTCCTCCCACTGACACCAATGATGGGGCACTATTCCTCCCACTGACACCAATGATGGGGCACTATTCCTCCCACTGACACCAATGATGGGGCACTATTCCTCCCACTGACACCAATGATGGGGCACTATTCCTCCCACTGACACTAATGATGGGGCACTATTCCTCCCACTGACACCAATGACGGGCGCACTATGCCTCCCACTGACACCAATGACGGGCGCACTATGCCTCCCACTGACACCAATGACGGGCGCACTATGCCTCCCACTGACACCAATGACGGGCGCACTATGCCTCCCACTGACACCAATGACGGGCGCACTATGCCTCCCACTGACACCAATGACGGGCGCACTATGCCTCCCACTGACACCAATGACGGGGCACTATTCCTCCCACTGACACCAATGACGGGGCACTATTCCTCCCACTGACACCAATGACGGGGCACTATTCCTCCCACTGACACCAATGACGGGGCACTATTCCTCCCACTGATACCAATGACGGGGCACTATGCCTCCCACTGACACCAATGACGGGCGCACTATGCCTCCCACTGACACCAATGACAGGCGCACTATGCCTCCCACTGACACCAATGACGGGCGCACTATGCCTCCCACTGACACCAATGACGGGCGCACTATGCCTCCCACTGACACCAATGACGGGCGCACTATGCCTCCCACTGACACCAATGACGGGCGCACTATGCCTCCCACTGACACCAACGATGGGGCACTATTCCTCCACTGACACCAATGACGGGCGCACTATGCCTCCCACTGACACCAACGATGGGGCACTATTCCTCCCACTGACACCAATGACGGGCGCACTATGCCTCCCACTGACACCAACGATGGGGCACTATTCCTCCCACTGACACCAATGACGGGCGCACTATGCCTCCCACTGACACCAACGATGGGGCACTATTCCTCCCACTGACACCAACGATGGGGCGCTCTTCCTTCTGCTAGGAATAAAAGTCGGTTTATTCGAACAACAGAATCTGCTTTGTGTGGTACAAGCCAATTGCCATCAATCCTGACACCACAGCGCCACCTAGTGGACGTCCTGGAATCAAACCTCTCTGACACCATCCTCATCCTCTTACCCGGGTGACAATGTTTGTTCTCAAAGTATCGCTGCGTCAATTTTCGAACCATTTTCATAATGCGAGTCATTTTTGTCATTTTACAGGCGGGAGACGTACGACTTCGATGACGACTGCGACAGTTTGACGTGGGAGGAGAACGAAGACACGCTGCTGCTGTGGGAAGATTTCGCAAACTGTAACCCCACGCCGGTGGAGGTCCCGGGAGAGGCGAGTCGTTTATCTGCTCAGAATGTCAGTTTTACACATTAAATCCCGTAGTAGCTTTCATTTTATACATTTTTCCTGGGGAGGGGGGCAGCTTAAAAAAATTTGCTATTGAAAAGCACAAAAAAAAAAATTGCACCTTTTGCGTTTGACCCCTCAGCCAGAACTCCCCCCTCCCCCCATTGCTACCACAACTGTTGTGCTCCAATCAGCGCAAGGTGTGTGTGTGTGGGGGGGGGGGGGGGGCCGGGTTGGGTTGTCGGAAGAAAGTGCTTTTTTTTTTGTTTTGTTTTGTTTTTTTTGTTTTTTTTTCAATAAGTGTTATTCAAAGTTTTATCTGATTTTGTATATTGAAAACATTTGATGGTTAAGAAAAAGTAAAATTTGAAGGTTGAACGCAGAAGATGAACATCAGAAGGTCCCAATATTTCGGTTAGGACCTATCAGAGGTATTGGGCCCCTTTCATGCTGAAGCGCAATAAAAATATTTTCCTTTGAAATGTGACGGATCTGTTCCGAGCCCTGCAGTGCGGGTGTGGGGCGTTTCACGTCCTGCCTGCTGCGTCTTTGGTGCCCTGTGTCTCCGCCATCCCGTGTCCTACCAACCGATGAAATTGTTGGTTCCCCAGGACGTGTCGTGCGCCTGCGCAGCTTTCTGGGTTGCTGACAGGAGTACAGATAGGGGGAGAGTGCCGGGAGGAGGCGCAGGCTGTGCTTTCTCCTTCCACCCTGTATAGAGGAGATGGGGCAGAACACACAGAGATCAGAAAGCACAAGGTTTGATTATCCG